>NC_058083.1:46342107-46525449 GCF_014858855.1 Bufo gargarizans | reverse complement strand
AGCAATAACAGAAGTCTCCAGCAGTGATCACTTCAATCCAGGAAGTAGTATAAACCGCAAAGTGAGGCAGTATGGGAGGGAATATAAAGGGAGGCAATTAGTGTGAATAGGTGACAGCTGGGAGAAGGAAAGGAGATGACAAAGTGAAACTAAAACAAAGAACATCATGCAAGAGGTACCAAAGAACGTCTGTCAGACCTTCTCAGAGAGCTGGCGGTGACAACAGCGCTACAGCCAGGGAGAAGGAACGCCCAGGGAGAGAAGCTGATGTCTCCTCCCTGGTGCTCCGATGCTGCTACTTAGCATACAACGCGGGAGAATGTTTCGGGGGCCACAGCGGGGCAACGGAGCGGCGCCCAGAAATAATAGTAAGTGCAGGGAGATCCCTGGGCGCCGCTCTACATGTCCTGCTACTTAGTTAATAAAGGAGGCGTGTGCGGCACCTGAGGGGTTAACTGCTGCTGATCGCTCCCTGTCATAGGTTGGCTGCCGGCTATGTGATTCTGCAGCACCTGCCTCCTGTATCTGTATCAAAGGTTAAAATATTAAAATATTAAAATATTAAACTTTTCACTTAAACAGTTAAGTGATTTGATGATCAAATCACTTACTTTCTTTAGGGAACATCATCTTCCGTGAATTGATCATCTCCCTTAGGGATTTAATCAAATCTCCATTTTCATCATTTCCCTGCGACATATATAATCCCATCACTGACCGTCTACATCTCCAGAGTGTAATAAACAGCTGGAATCGGCAAGCGTACCCAAACACATCTGTATCTAATCCTGCCATGTATGTGTGCCTGATACAGAGCCTGTTGTGTGCGATACTGCCTGCTGAGCTGTGTATCTAATCCCATCATGTGTGATACTGTCTGCTGAGCTGTGTATCTAATCCCATCTTCTATGACACAGCCTGATGAGCTGTGTATCTAATCCCATCTTCTATGATACTGCCCGCTGAGCTGTGTATCTAATCCCATCTTCTATGATACTGCCCGCTGAGCTGTGTATCTAATCCCATCTTCTATGATACTGCCTGCTGAGCTGTGTATCTAATCCCATCTTCTATGATACAGCCTGCTGAGCTGTGTATCTAAACCTTTATGCACACAGCCGTATCCATTTTGCAATTCACATTTTTTTCAGTCCCATTGAGTTCTATGAATTTGAGGTCCTAATTTTGAGGACCAGAATAGGACATGTTCCGTCTTTACTGGATCTGACATACGGTTGTAAAAAACACACTGATGACGTCCCTGTGCTTTCCACATCCGAAAGATAGAACATGCCCTATTCTGGTCCTCATAATGCAGATCTAAAACCCATAGAACTCAATGGGACTGCAAAAACAAAAAGTAACCTTATTTAGTGGATCCGCAACTTGCAGACCGCAAAACTGAAACGGCTCTGTGCACGAGCCCTATCACTTATACTCAGCGCCCATCACAGTGACATCCACAGGGCCCCCATAACAGTGACATCCACAGATCCCCCATCACAGTGACATGCACAGGGCCCCCATAACAGTGACATCCACAGTGCCCCCATAACAGTGACATCCACAGGGCCCCCATAACAGTGACATCCACAGGGCCCCCATAACAGTGACATCCACAGGGCCCCCATAACAGTGACATCCACAGTGCCCCCATCACAGTGACATCCACAGAGCCCCCATAACAGTGATATCCACAGTGCCCCCATAACAGTGACATCCACAGTGTCCCCCATAACAGTGACATCCACAGTGCCCCCATAACAGTGCCATCCACAGTGCCTCCATAACAGTGATATCCACAGTGCCCCCATAACAGTGACATCCACAGATCCCCCATCACAGTGGCATCCACAGGGCCCCCATAACAGTGATATCCACAGTGCCCCCATAACAGTGACATCCACAGAACCCCCATAACAGTGACATCCACAGGGCCTGCATAACAGTGACGTCCACAGTGCCCCCATAACAGTGACATCCACAGTGCCCCCATAACAGTGACATTCACAGTGCCCCATAACAGTGACATCCACAGGGCCCCCATAACAGTGACATCCACAGTGCCCCTATAACAGTGACATCCACAGATCCCCCATAACAGTGACATCCACAGTGCCCCTATAACAGTGACATCCACAGTGCCCCCATAACAGTGACATCCACAGTGCCCCCATAACAGTGACGTCCACAGTGCCCCCATAACAGTGACATCCACAGTGCCTCCCATAACAGTGACATCCACAGTGCCCCCATAACAGTGACATCCACAGTGCCCCCATAACAGTGACATCCACAGTGCCCCCATCACAGTGACATCCACAGGGCCCCCATAACAGTGACATCCACAGTGCCCCTATAACAGTGACATCCACAGATCCCCCATAACAGTGACATCCACAGTGCCCCTATAACAGTGACATCCACAGTGCCCCCATAACAGTGACATCCACAGTGCCCCCATAACAGTGACATCCACAGTGCCCCCATAACAGTGACGTCCACAGTGCCCCCATAACAGTGACATCCACAGGGCCCCCATAACAGTGACATCCACAGGGCCCCCATAACAGTGACATCCACAGTGCCCCCATAACAGTGACATCCACAGTGCCCCCATAACAGTGACGTCCACAGTGCCCCCATAACAGTGACATCCACAGTGCCCCCATAACAGTAACATCCACAGTGCCCCCATAACAGTGACATCCACAGTGCCCCCATAACAGTGACATCCACAGCGCCCCCATAACAGTGAGATCCACAGCGCCCCCATAACAGTGAGATCCACAGCGCCCCCATAACAGTGACATCCACAGTGCTCCCATAACAGTGACATCCACAGTGCTTCCATAACAGTGTCATGCACAGTGCTCCCATATCAGTGACATCCACAGTGCCCCCATAACAGTGACATCCACAGTGCCCCCATAACAGTGACATCCACAGCGCCCCCATAACAGTGAGATCCACAGCGCCCCCATAACAGTGAGATCCACAGTGCCCCCCATAACAGTGACAGCCACAGCGCACCCATAACAGTGACATCCACAGTGCCCCCATAACAGTGACATCCACAGTGCCCCCATAACAGTGACATCCACAGTGCCCCCATAACAGTAACATCCACAGTGCCCCCATAACAGTGACATCCACAGTGCCCCCATAACAGTGACATCCACAGTGCCCCCATAACAGTGACATCCACAGTGCCCCCATAACAGTGACAGCCACAGCACCCCCCATAACAGTGACATCCACAGCGCACCCATAACAGTGACATCCACAGCGCACCCATAACAGTGACATCCACAGTGCCCCCATAACAGTGACATCCACAGCGCCCCATAACAGTGAGATCCACAGCGCCCCCATAACAGTGAGATCCACAGTGCCCCCCATAACAGTGACAGCCACAGCGCACCCATAACAGTGACATCCACAGCGCCCCCATAACAGTGACATCCACAGTGCCCCCATAACAGTGACATCCACAGTGCCCCCATAACAGTAACATCCACAGTGCCCCCATAACAGTGACATCCACAGTGCCCCCATAACAGTGACATCCACAGTGCCCCCATAACAGTGACATCCACAGTGCCCCCATAACAGTGACAGCCACAGCACCCCCCATAACAGTGACATCCACAGCGCACCCATAACAGTGACATCCACAGCGCACCCATAACAGTGACATCCACAGTGCCCCCATAACAGTGACATCCACAGTGCCCCCATAACAGTGACATCCACAGTGCCCTTATAACAGTGACATCCACAGTGCCCCCATTCTGCCATCCATTGCTCCTCTTGTGTCATCCAGTGCCCCCTTGTTTGCTATCCGGTGCCCCTGTTTGCCATCCAGTGCCCCGTTTGCCATTCAGTGCCCCTGTTTGCCATCCATTGCCCCCTTGTGCCATCCATTGCCCCCTTGTGCCATCCAGTGCCCCTTTGTGACATCCATTGCTGCCTTGTGCCATCCACAGTGCCCCATGTGCCATACACAGTGTCCATGTTCCACCCATAGTGCCCCTAATGACATCCACAGTGCCCCCAAAGTGCCATCCACATTGACCACAAGGGCACCCATGTGCCATCCAAAGTGACCCTATGTGCCATCCACAGTGCCCATGTGCCATCAATAGTGCCCCTAATGACATCCACAGTGCCCCCATGTGCCATACACAGTGACCCCAAAGTGCCCATGTGCCATCCATAGTGCCCCTAATGACATCCACAGTGCCCACAAGGGAACCTATGTGCCATCCAAAGTGCCCCCCATGTGCCATCCACAGCTCCCCCAATGAGCTCCACAGCATAGCGATCAGACTCTGTGGCTGATTGCTATGCTGTCACTCATGTACAGCGCCTACTTAGAAGCTTGTACACTCAGAAGACAGCCGGCGGTCCCGGCGCATGCGCAGTACTGAGGAAGGCCGGCAGGAGGCAGCGCTGGATCGGAAGACTTGAAAATGTTTCAGGTGCGGTCACGTGACCGGGAAGAGAATCATAGGAAGGGCTGGGCTGTGGAGGGTAAGTATCGGTGTAATAACCTTCCCTCCACAGGTTATGAAGATGGGTAATTTTCAAGTAGGGGCCGGAGAACCCCTTAAATAAAAAGTAAAAAAAAAACAAACACCAAAATATTAAGTATAAATCACCCCCTTTCCCAATTTTCCATATAAAATATATAAACAATAAATAAATAAACATATTACATATCGCCACGTCTGAAAAGTCCAAATTATTAAAATATCAAAGAAAATTTCTATGTGGTGAGTGGCATAACAGAAAAAAATAGAAACCATAAGCCCCGCCCACCCCTAAGTCCCACCCCAGACCCCCCAGAATATGTTTATGTTATACACATATAGCATATACCGTGCCCCACAATATACAGTTTATTCTGCAAAAGTCATCAAGTGTCATGGGGGGGACACAGAGCAGCGCCCAGCGGGGAGGAGAGAATACACGGCTGCAACACTGTATCAGCCAGAAAATGACACTTTCGGCATTATACCAAAAATTCCATTTTCGGCTGATATGTTTCGGTGGACGATATATCGGAGCATCCCTAGTTTATTTTGTTTTCCTGTGTTGTAATTTACATGGCTGACGAAAGTGGCAAGGGGGGGTCAGGAGGAGGCAGGGGAAATGGGAAAGCAGGAGGGGGGCTCAGTGGGCCTCTGGGTGTTACTTGCCCCCTGGGCCAAAAGTTGCCAGTCAGCCCCTGATCCTCCACGCAGCAACATGGATGTCTATATATCCTCATACTGACCCATAGTCTATATGACCTCCATACCGAAACATTATCTATGTGACCTCCATACAGAAACATCATCAATATATCGTCTATATTGGCACATCGTCTTTATACTCTCGATACAGAAACTTTATCTATATATATCCACCATGCTTAAATATCATCTTTATATCCTCCATACTAAAACATCGTCTATATATCCTCCATACTGAAATATAATCTATATATCCTCCATACTACAACATCGTCTATATATCCTCCATACTATAACATTGTCTATATATCCTCCATACTGAAATATCATCTATATATCCTCCATACTACAACATCGTCTATATATCCTCCATACTGAAATATCATCTATATATCCTCCATACTACAACATCGTCTATATATCCTCCATACTGACACATCACCTATATGACCTCCATACAGAAATATCTATATATTGTCCATACTGACACATTGTCTTTATACTCTCGATACAGAAACTTTATCTATATCTCCTCCATACTGAAATATCATCTATATATCCTCCATGCTGAAATATCATCTATATCTCCTCCATGCTGAAATATCATCTATATATCCTCCATACTGATACAGTAGTGCTTGAAGGTTTGTGAGCCCTTCAGAATTTTCTATATTTTGGCATAAATTTGACCTAAAACTAGATCAAATTTTTCACACATCTCTTAAAAGTAGATAAAGATAACTAAATCAAACAAATAAATCAAAAATGTTAGACTTCATCATATATATTAATTATGGAAAATGATCTGATATCACATGTCTGTGAGTGGTAAAAGTATGTGAACCTTTGCTTTCAGTATCTGGTGTGACCACTTTGTGCAGCAATAACTTCAACTAAACGTTCTCGGTAATTGTTGATTAGTCCTGCACATCGGATTGTAGGAATTTGAGGCCATTCCTCTGTACAATACTGCATCAGCCTGCTATGTTGGTGGTTCCCTCCCATGAACTGCTTGCTTCAAGTACTTCTGCAACATTTCGATGGGATTAAGGTCGGGACTTTAACTCGGCCATTCCAGAACTTTATTTTCATTCTTCTTTAACCATTCTTTGGTAGAACATCTTGTGTGCTTAGGGTCGTTGTCTTGCTGCATGACCCACGTTCTCTTGAGATCCAGCTCATGGACAGATGTTCTGACATTTTGCTTAAGAATTTGCTGTTATAATTCAGAATTCTTCATTCCATCATTGGTGACAAGCCGTCTTGGCTCAGATGTAGCAAAATAGGCCCAAACCATGATACTACCACCACCGTGTTTCACAGATGGGATTAGGTTCTTATGCTGGAATGCAGGATTTAAATTTTTTCCAAACATAACGCTTCTCATTTAAACCAAATAGTTCTATTTTGGTCTCATCCATCCACAAAACATTGTCCCAACAGCCTTCTGGCTTGTTCAGGTGATCGTTACCAAACTGCAGATGGGCAGCAATGTTCCTTTTAGAAAGCATCCTCCTTCTCCTGCCAATCCTGCCATGCACACCATTGTTGTTCAGTGTCCTCCTGATCGTGGACTCATGACCATTAGCTAATGTAAGAAAGGCCTTTAGTTGTTTAGAAGTTACCTCTATTACACTCTTGGTCTTGGCATGATCTTTGTTGGCCCTCCTGGGGAAGGTAATAATGGTCATCCGTTTCCTCCATTTGTACACAATCTATCCGGCTGTGGATTGGAGGAGTCCAAACTCTTTAGAGATGGTTTGTAAGCTTTTCCAGCCTGTGAGCATCAACAACTCTTCTTCTGAGGTCCTCATAAATCTCCTTTGTTCGTGCCATGATACACTTCCACAAATGTGTTGTGGAGATCAGACTTTGATAGATCATTGTTCTTTAAATAAAACAGGTCGCCCAATCACACCTGATTGTCATCCCATTGATTGAAAACACCTGGCTCTAATTATCTGCTAATCCTAAAGGTTTACATACTTTTACCACTCAGACATCTGATATTGGATCATTTTCCTATTTATTAATCGCTGAGTCTAATGTGTTTGACTCATTTGTTTGATTTGGTTATCTTTATCTACTTTTAGGATGTGTGTAAAATCTGATGTTATTTTAGGTCAAATGTATGCAGGTCATTCTGAAGGGTTCACAAACTTTATATCCTCTATATATCTGAAACATAATCTATACATATCACCCACACATTATATGTTGTCTATACTGAAACATCATGGGGTAAACGTGACCTCAAAATGGTATTAATATTTGAAGACCATATAAATTGGTGTAATGCTAATGAATCGGATTAATGAGTATCATTGCGTAAATGCCAAGTGATCTACGTATTGTATGTGATCCATGGATTATATGTGATATACAGATTATATGTGAACTACAGATGATAAGAGATCCACAGATAATATGTGATCCAGGGATTATAAATGATCTACAGACTGAATTACTGTTTTCCTATAAATGTACATGGATTTCCTCTTTGTCGTCTTTCTGCAGGGCTTATCTGGTTCCTTCCAAATATTCCATGACAGTGATGATCTTCATCATGATGCTCAGTTTCTACTACTTTGCTCGACATGTGAGTTTAGACATCACCTAATCATTTAGCTCACACTGGACACATTGCGCTGCCTTCTCTTGTCACGCAGCCCCCACACAAAAAAGTGGCCAATAGTCTTGCACAGTGTTGATGCCTAACGTAAGGCTAGATCCTAACACAACGTTGGGACCACATAGGACCTAGTGCACACAAAGAGTACCCAAGAAACGTTCCTTGAAAGGGGAGCACAGGTCCAATTGACCTCATCCCTCTTCACAACCATCCAAGGGGAAAGTCAACCAGCTCAGGGACCATGTCTCTCTCCTCGTAGACACCAGAGTCACCCACCCAAAGATGGAATATTGTGTCATGATCTGGGAAGCATAGGAAATAATTTTATGTGAAGCCCCACGTGGCCAACTTTAAGTCATGGTTTGGTCTTCCAGGTAGAGAAGTTGGCCAGGACCCTATTTTTATGGAAGATCGATGTACATGACCAGAAAGAGAAAGTCTATGACATGAGGCGCTGGAATGAGGCACTTGTCACAAACATGTTGCCTGAGCACGTAGCTCGCCATTTCCTGGGCTCCAAAAAGAGAGATGAGGTAAGAGGAAGAGGAGAACTCAATATACAGTAAGATGGAAGGACAAGGCAGTACTGTTCTTGTGATGTTCAGCTGGTTTGTATGTTTTCCCTATTTTTCAGGAGCTGTATAGTCAGTCGTATGATGAGATTGGGGTGATGTTTGCTTCGATACCAAATTTCTCTGACTTTTATACAGAAGAAAGTATCAACAATGGAGGCATCGAGTGTCTGAGGTTCCTCAATGAGATCATCTCAGATTTTGATGCGGTAAGCTACTTAGATTTCGTGATGAAAGATGTACTGGTAAATAGAGTCTGATAAGTGTTAAAAGCCACCAAGGCACAAAAGATTGACCGTAAGTACTCGCATTAATGAAAATGTTTTTCCAGTAACCCACGTTTAGAAATGTCCCCAGTGGTTGATTTCTATGGGATTTAGACTTTGGGAGGACATTTATAGTCAGAAGATATCAATAAGAGCAGGACTGGCTATCGTTCCATATCTGATTCTCTTCTGTTTATTTTTCTTTCAAGTTGTTGGATGAGCCTCAGTTTCGCTGTATTACGAAGATTAAAACCATTGGAAGCACTTACATGGCTGCATCCGGAGTGACCCCAGACTCCAACACAAATGGCTACAACATTACTATCAAGGTTAGTCTCACTGTATTTCAAGATGACATTAAGCCGAGTAACCGATAGCAGGTAGGTTTCTGATGACCCTCATGCAAGTTGTGTGCACGATTTTGCCAAAATTAACTGTATCACCCAACATAATACCGCCCCTATGTACAAGAATATACTGTAACTACAAATAATACTGCTCTCTATGTACATGTACAAGAATCTAACTACTATAATACTGCTCCTATGTACAAGAATCTAACTACTATAATACTGTCCCCTATGTACAAGAATATAACTGCTATAATACTGCTCCTATGTACAAGAATATAACTACTATAATACTGCTCCTATGTACAAGAATATAACTACTATAATACTACCTCCTATGTACAAGAATATAACTACTATAATACTGCTCCTATGTACAAGAATATAACTACTATAATACTGCTCCTATGTACAAGAATATAACCACTATAATACTGCCTCCTATGTACAAGAATATAACTACTATAATACTGCTCCTATGTACAAGAATATAACTACTATAATACTGCCCCTTATGTACAAGAATATAACTACTATATTACTGCCTGCTATGTACAAGAATATAACTACTATAATACTACCCCCTATGTACAAGAATATAACTACTATAATACTGCTTCTATGTACAAGAATATAAATACTATAATACTGCTCCTATGTACATGAATATAACTACTATAATACTGCTCCTATGTACAAGAATATAACTACTATAATACTGCTCCTATGTACAAGAATATAACTACTATAATACTGCTCCTATGTACAGGAATATAACTACTATAATACTGCGCCTATGTACAAGAATATAACTACTATAATACTGCTCCTATGTACAAGAATATAACTACTATAATACTGCTCCTATGTACAAGAATATAACTACTATAATACTGCTCCTATGTACAAGAATATAACTACTATAATACTGCTCCTATGTACAAGAATATAACTACTATAATACTGCTCCTATGTACAAGAATATAACTACTATAATACTGCTCCTATGTACAAGAATATAACAACTATAATACTTCTCCTATGTACAAGAATATAACTACTATAATACTGCTCCTATGTACAAGAATATAACTACTATAATACTGCCTCCTATGTACAAGAATATAACTACTATAATACTGCCCCTTATGTACAAGAATATAACTACTATAATACTGCTCCTATG
Source organism: Bufo gargarizans (assembly GCF_014858855.1). Classification (NCBI taxonomy): domain Eukaryota; kingdom Metazoa; phylum Chordata; class Amphibia; order Anura; family Bufonidae; genus Bufo; species Bufo gargarizans. Next base: position 46,515,203 of record NC_058083.1, on the reverse strand, counting down.
TACAAGAATATAACTACTATAATACTGCTCCTATGTACAAGAATATATCTACTATAATACTGCCTCCTATGTACAGGAATATAACTACTATAATACTGCCTCCTATGTACAAGAATATAACTACTATAATACTGCCCCTTATGTACAAGAATATAACTACTATATTACTGCCTGCTATGTACAAGAATATAACTACTATAATACTACCCCCTATGTACAAGAATATAACTACTATAATACTGCCTCCTATGTACAAGAATATAACTACTATAATACTGCTTCTATGTACAAGAATATAAATACTATAATACTGCTCCTATGTACAGTCATGTGAAAAAATTAGGACACCCTTTGAAAGCATGTGGTTTTTTGTAACATTTTTAATAAAAGGTTATTTCATCTCCGTTTCAACAATACAGAGAGATTAAAGTAATCCAACTAAACAAAGAAAACTGAAGAAAAGTCTTTTCAAGATCTTCTGTAAATGTCATTCTACAAAAATGCCTATTCTAACTGAGGAAAAAGATAGGACACCCTTGCCCCTAATAGCGAGTGTTACCTCCTTTGGCTGAAATAACTGCAGTGAGACGGTTCTTGTAGCCATCTACCAGTCTTCGACATCGGTCTGAGGAAATTTTACCCCACTCCTCAATGCAGAACTTTTTCAGCTGTGAGATGTTTGAGGGGTTTCTTGCACGTACAGCCCTTTTCAAGTCACCCCACAGCATCTCAATGGGATTCAAATCTGGACTTTGACTTGGCCATTCCAGGACTCTCCATTTCTTCTTTTTCAGCCAATCTTTGGTTGATTTACTAGTATGTTTTGGGTCATTGTCATGTTGCATGGCTTTAATTTTCTAACTGATGGTCTCACATGTTCTTCAAGCACCTTCTGATACACAGTAGAATTCATCGTGGATTCTATGATGGTGAGCTGACCAGGTCCTGCTGCAGCAAAGCAGCCCCAAACCATGACACTTCCACCTCCATGCTTCACAGTTGGTATGAGGTTCTTTTCTTGGAATGCTGTGTTTGGTTTACGCCAAACATGTCCTCTGCTGTTGTGTCCAAATAATTCAATTTTGGACTCATCTGTCCAAAGAACATTATTCCAGAAGTCCTGGTCTTTGTCAACTTTATCTCTGGCAAATGTCAGTCTGGCCTCGATGTTTCTCTTGGAAAGCAAAGGTTTCCTCCTTGCACACCTCCCATGCAAGTTAAACTTGTACAGTCTCTTTCTGATTGTAGAGGCATGTACTTCTACATCAACAGTAGCCAGAGCCTGCTGTAGTTCTCGAGATGACACTTTAGGGTTTTTGGAGACCTCTTTTAGCATCTTGCGGTCTGCTCTTGGGGTGAACTTGCTGGGGCGACCAGTCCTGGGCATGTTGGCAGTTGTTTTGAAAGCCCTCCACTTGTAGACTATCTTCCGGACAGTGGAATGGCTGATTTCAAAATCTTTTGAGATCTTTTTAAATCCCTTCCCAGACTCATAGGCTGCTACAATCTTTTTTCTGAAGTCCTCTGACAGCTCTTTTGCTCTCACCATGGTGCTCACTCTCACTTCAACAGTCAGGAGCACACCAAACTAAATGTCTGAGGTTTAAATAGGGCAAGCCTCATTCAACATGCAGAGTAACGATCTACTAATTATGTGCACCTGGTGTGATATACCTGTGTGAGATCTGAGCCAATTTAAGAGGGAATACATGTGAGGGTGTCCTATCTTTTTCCTCAGTTAGAATAGGCATTTTTGTAGAATGACATTTACAGAAGATCTTGAAAAGACTTTTCTTCAGTTTTCTTTGTTTAGTCGGATTACTTTAATCTCTCTGTATTGTTGAAACGGAGATGAAATAACCTTTTATTAAAAATGTTACAAAAAACCACATGCTTTCAAAGGGTGTCCTAATTTTTTCACATGACTGTACATGAATATAACTACTATAATACTGCTCCTATGTACAAGAATATAACTACTATAATACTGCTCCTATGTACAAGAATATAGCTACTATAATACTGCTCCTATGTACAGGAATATAACTACTATAATACTGCTCCTATGTACAAGAATATAACTACTATAATACTGCTCCTATGTACAAGAATATAACTACTATAATACTGCTCCTATGTACAACAATATAACTACTATAATACTGCCTCCTATGTACAAGAATATAACTACTATAAAATTGCTCCTATGTACAAGAATATAACTACTATAATACTGCTCCTATGTACAAGAATATAACTACTATAATACTGCTCCTATGTACAAGAATAGAACTACTATAATACTGCTCCTATGTACAAGAATATAACTACTACAATACTGCTCCTATGTACAAGAATATAACTACTATAATACTGCTCCTATGTACAAGAATATAACTACTATAATACTGCACCTATGTACAAGAATATAACTACTATAATACTGCTCCTATGTACAAGAATATAACTACTATAATACTGCTCCTATGTACAAGAATATAACTACTATAATACTGCTCCTATGTACAAGAATATAACTACTATAATACTGCTCCTATGTACAAGAATATAACAACTATAATACTTCTCCTATGTACAAGAATATAACTACTATAATACTGCTCCTATGTACAAGAATATAACTACTATAATACTGCCTCCTATGTACAAGAATATAACTACTATAATACTGCCCCTTATGTACAAGAATATAACTACTATATTACTGCCTGCTATGTACAAGAATATAACTACTATAATACTACCCCCTATGTACAAGAATATAACTACTATAATACTGCTTCTATGTACAAGAATATAAATACTATAATACTGCTCCTATGTACATGAATATAACTACTATAATACTGCTCCTATGTACAAGAATATAACTACTATAATACTGCCCCTATGTACAAGAATATAACTACTATAATACTGCTCCTATGTACAAGAATATAGCTACTATAATACTGCTCCTATGTACAAGAATATAACTACTATAATACTGCCTCCTATGTACAAGAATATAACTACTATAATACTGCTCCTATGTACAAGAATATAACTACTATAATACTGCTCCTATGTACAAGAATATAACTACTATAATACTGCTCCTATGTACAAGAATATAACTACTATAATACTGCTCCTATGTACAAGAATATAACTACTAATACTGCTCCTATGTACAGGAATATAACTACTATAATACTGCTCCTATGTACAAGAATATAACTACTATAATACTGCTCCTATGTACAAGAATATAACTACTATAATACTGCTCCTATGTACAACAATATAACTACTATAATACTGCCTCCTATGTACAAGAATATAACTACTATAAAATTGCTCCTATGTACAAGAATATAACTACTATAATACTGCTCCTATGTACAAGAATATAACTACTATAATACTGCTCCTATGTACAAGAATAGAACTACTATAATACTGCTCCTATGTACAAGAATATAACTACTACAATACTGCTCCTATGTACAAGAATATAACTACTATAATACTGCTCCTATGTACAAGAATATAACTACTATAATACTGCACCTATGTACAAGAATATAACTACTATAATACTGCTCCTATGTACAAGAATATAACTACTATAATACTGCTCCTATGTACAAGAATATAACTACTATAATACTGCCCCTATGTACAAGAATATAACTACTATAATACTGCTCCTATGTACAAGAATATAGCTACTATAATACTGCTCCTATGTACAAGAATATAACTACTATAATACTGCCTCCTATGTACAAGAATATAACTACTATAATACTGCTCCTATGTACAAGAATATAACTACTATAATACTGCTCCTATGTACAAGAATATAACTACTATAATACTGCTCCTATGTACAAGAATATAACTACTATAATACTGCTCCTATGTACAAGAATATAACTACTATAATACTGCTCCTATGTACAGGAATATAACTACTATAATACTGCTCCTATGTACAAGAATATAACTACTATAATACTGCTCCTATGTACAAGAATATAACTACTATAATACTGCTCCTATGTACAACAATATAACTACTATAATACTGCCTCCTATGTACAAGAATATAACTACTATAATACTGCCTCCTATGTACAAGAATATAACTACTATAATACTGCTCCTATGTACAAGAATATAACTACTATAATACTGCTCCTATGTACAAGAATATAACTACTATAATACTGCTCCTATGTACAAGAATAGAACTACTATAATACTGCTCCTATGTACAAGAATATAACTACTACAATACTGCTCCTATGTACAAGAATATAACTACTATAATACTGCTCCTATGTACAAGAATATAACTACTATAATACTGCACCTATGTACAAGAATATAACTACTATAATACTGCTCCTATGTACAAGAATATAACTACTATAATACTGCTCCTATGTACAAGAATATAACTACTATAATACTGCTCCTATGTACAAGAATATAACTACTATAATACTGCTCCTATGTACAAGAATATAACAACTATAATACTTCTCCTATGTACAAGAATATAACTACTATAATACTGCTCCTATGTACAAGAATATAACTACTATAATACTGCCTCCTATGTACAAGAATATAACTACTATAATACTGCCCCTTATGTACAAGAATATAACTACTATATTACTGCCTGCTATGTACAAGAATATAACTACTATAATACTACCCCCTATGTACAAGAATATAACTACTATAATACTGCTTCTATGTACAAGAATATAAATACTATAATACTGCTCCTATGTACATGAATATAACTACTATAATACTGCTCCTATGTACAAGAATATAACTACTATAATACTGCTCCTATGTACAAGAATATAACTACTATAATACTGCCCCTATGTACAAGAATATAACTACTATAATACTGCTCCTATGTACAAGAATATAGCTACTATAATACTGCTCCTATGTACAAGAATATAACTACTATAATACTGCCTCCTATGTACAAGAATATAACTACTATAATACTGCTCCTATGTACAAGAATATAACTACTATAATACTGCTCCTATGTACAAGAATATAACTACTATAATACTGCTCCTATGTACAAGAATATAATACTATAATACTGCTCCTATGTACAAGAATATAACTACTATAATACTGCTCCTATGTACAAGAATATAACTACTATAATACTGCCCCTATGTACAAGAATATAACTACTATAATACTGCTCCTATGTACAAGAATATAACTACTATAATACTGCCTCCTATGTACAAGAATATAACTACTATAATACTGCTCCTATGTACAAGAATATAACTACTATAATACTGCTCCTATGTACAAGAATATAACTACTATAATACTGCTCCTATGTACAAGAATATAACTACTATAATACTGCTCCTATGTACAAGAATATAACTACTATAATACTGCCCCTATGTACAAGAATATAACTACTATAATACTGCTCCTATGTACAAGAATATAACTACTATAATACTGCTCCTATGTACTAGAATATAACTACTATAATACTGCCTCCTATGTACAAGAATATAACTACTATAATACTGCCCCCTATGTACTAGAATATAATTACCATTGTAATGTGGAAGGATCTGATGATAGGACTGATGTATTATACCAAAGCCTGTTCTCTATGTCTCGGTAGAAGGAGGAGATCTCAGATAAGGAACGTTGGCAGCATCTCGCTGACCTCGCTGACTTTGCTCTGGCAATGAAGGTGACGCTAATGAACATCAACTACCAGTCGTTTAATAACTTCATGCTGCGAATAGGTAAGTGCTGTCCACTGTTTATTCTAATATTGCGGTATGTACACAGTGTTGCAGTGATAACATGTGTTGTCTGCCATGTACAGTGGTGCTTTAAAGTTTTTGAACCCATCAGAGATTTCTATATTTCTGCATAAATTTGATCTAGAATTACATCAGATTTTCACACAAGTCTTAAAGGAAGATAAAGAAAACCAAGTCAAACACGACTCAAAAATATTACACCTGGTAACTTATTTATTGAGGAAAATGATCCAATATCACACATCTATGAGTGGTAAAAGTATGTGAACCATTAGAATTAGCAGATAATTTGGTGAAATTAGTCAGATGTTTTTAATCAATGGGATGACCATCATGTGTGAGTGGGTGACCTGTTTAATTTAACCCCTTAGGGACAAGTGAACAGAGCTTAGTGAACAGAGCTTAGCCGCGCCCACTCTAGTTGATACAAGTCGTGACGTCAGAGGGCGGGCGGCCCGGCAGTAAACAGTGAGAAGGCCGCACCGCTGCTGGAGCGCCGCTGCCTTCTCAAACAGCTGATCGGCGGGGGTCCCGGGTGTCGGACCCCCGCCGATTAGAAGCTGATGATCTATCCAGAGGATAGATCATCAGTTAAATGAAAGTGAAGAACCCCTTTAAGGACCAGGCCATTTTTTGCAAATCTGACCAGTGTCACTTTAAGTGCTGATAACTTTAAAACACTTTTACTTACCCAGGCCGTTCTGAGATTGTTTTTTCGCCACATATTGTACTTCATGACACTGCTAAAATTGGGTCAAAAAAGTAAATTTTTTTGCATAAAAAAATACCAAATTTACCAAAAATTTTGAAAAATTAGCAAATTTTAAAGTTTCAGTTTCTCTACTTCTGTAATACATAGAAATACCCAAAAAAATTGTGATGACTTTACATTCCCCATATGTCTACTTCATGTTTGGATCATTTTGGGAATGATATTTTATTTTTGGGGGATGTTACAAGGCTTAGAAGTTTAGAAGCAAATCTTGAAATTTTTCAGAAATTTTAAAAAACCCAATTTTTAGGGACCAGTACAGGTCTGAAGTCACTTTGTGAGGCTTACATAATAGAAACCACCCAAAAATGACCCCATTTTAGAAACGACAACCCTCATGGTATTCAACACTGATTTTACAAATGTCGTTAACCCTTTAGGTGTTGCACAAGAGTTATTGGCAAATGGGGATGAAATTTGAGAATTTCATTTTTTTGCCAAATATTCAATTTTAACCTATTCTTTCCACTAACAAAGCAAGGGTTAACAGCCAAACAAGACTGTATATTTATTGCCCTGACTCTGCCGTTTACAGAAACACCCCATATGTGGCCGTAAACTACTGTACGGGCACACAGCGGGGCGTACAGTGAAAGGTGCGACGTTTGATTTTTGGAGGGCAGATTTTGCTGGACTGGTTTATTTACACCATGTCCCATTTGAAGCCCCCCTGATGCACCCCTAGAGCAGAAACTCCCTAAAAGTGACCCCATCTAAGAAAGTACACCCCTCAAGGTATTCAAAACTGATTTTACATATGTCGTTAACCCTTTAGGTGTTGCACAAGAGTTATTGGCAAATGGAGATGAAATTTGAAAATTTCTTTTTTTTGCCTTATTTTCCATTTTAACCCATTTTTTCCACTAACAAAGCAAGGGTTAACAGCCAAACAAGACTGTATCTTTATTGCCCTGACTCTGACGTTTACAGAAACACCCCATATGTGGTCGTACACTACTGTACGGCCACACAGCGGGGCGTACAGTGAAAGGTGCGCCATATGGTTTTTGGAAGGCAGATTTTGCTGGACTGGATTATTTACACCATGTCCCATTTGAAACCCCCTGATGCACCCCTAGAGCAGAAACTCCCTAAAAGTGACCCCATCTAAGAAACTACACCCCTCAAGGTATTCAAAACAGATTTTACAAACGTCGTTTACCCTTTAGGTGTTGCACAAGAGTTATTGGCAAATCAGCGTGGCGTAGAGGGAACTGAGCGCCGTGTGGTTTTTGGAGGGCTGATTTTTATGGACCGGTTTATTTACACCGTGTCCTGTTTCAACCCCCCTGATGCACCCCTGGAGTAGAAACTCCCTAAAAGTGACCCCATTTTGGAAACTACAGGATAAGGTGGCGTTTTTTTTGGGACTATTTTTAGGGTACATATGATTTTTGGTTGCTCTATATTACATTTTTGTGAGGGAAGGTTACCAAAAATTGAAATTCTGAAATTTCATCTCTATTTGCCATTAACTGTTGAGGAACACCTAAAGGGTTAATAAAGTTTGTATAATCAGTTTTGAATACCTTGAGGGGTGTAGTTTCATAGATGGGGTCACTTTAGGGAGTTTTTACTCTAGGGGGGCATCAGGGGGGCTTCAAACGGGACATGGTGTCAATAAAAAAGGCTATCAAAATCGGCCTTCCAGAAACCATGTCGGTCCTTTCCTTTTGCGGCCTCCCTTTTACTGATACAGCAGTTTACGACCACAAATGTGGTGTTTCTGTAAACTGCAGTATCAGGGTAATAAATATTAACTTTTGTTTGGTTGTTAACCCTTGCTTTGTTACTGGAAAAAACAGATTGAAATGGAAAAGTGCCAAAAATAACGGTTTTGGCACAGTTTTTTTTTGGACCGTGTTAATCTGGGGGGTTAGGTCATGGGGTATTTTTATAGAGGAGATTCTTACGGACGCGGCGATACCTAATAAAAAATTTTTTGTATCTCTAAAGTCTAAGAGTCAATTTATTTTTATTTTTTTTGCCGATTATCTTATGTGGGGGCTCATTTTTTGCGGGATGAGAGTACGGTTTTATTGGCACTATTTTGGGGGCTATATGACTTTTTGATCACTTGCTATTAAACTTTTTGTTATGTAAGGTGACAAAAACAAAAAAAATTTGCACCGTTTTTTTTTGGACCGTGTTAATCTTGGGGGTTAGGTCATGGGGTATTTTTATAGAGGAGATTCTTACCGACGCTGAGTAACCTAATTTGTATACTTTTAATAAATTATTTTCGTTTTTACAATTTTTTTGGGTGTCTGAGAACCAGTTTTTTTATCCGATGTCAGTGCTAAATTGGGATATAAATTTAGTACTCCATGGAAGTGTGATACTCCCTGAAGCAACCGTTAATGCAGAGGTCCGGATGATCGGGGCACGTGTCGCACTGAGTAGTGGTGTCCTTCCATATCCCCCTCCTGTGACACACTCTGCACCTTTTTTGGGTTTGTCCCTTCTTTCCAGTATGGGGGACCACACCTGGAAAGTGTTGGCCAGGGACAATCCGGGCGCCTACAGTTCCCGAGGTACTCCGGCCTGCTCTTTCCCGGTCCAAAAAGATCAGGGCCCTGAGGACTGCCTCATAGAACTGAAGGAATGTCCCTGTGTTGCCCGTACTCCGGGACAGCACAAAAGAGTTGTACATGGCGACCTGTACCAAGTAGACCGCAACTTTTTTGTACCATGCCCGGGTTTTGCGCATGGCATTATATGGCTTGAGGACTTGATCAGAGAGATCAACTCCTCCCATATACCGGTGTAGTCGACGATACAATCGGGCTTGAGGACCGTTGCCGCGGTACCTCGCACAGGGACATGGGTGATGCCGTTACCATGAATTGTGGACAGTACAAGGACATCCCTTTTGTCCTTATACCTGACCAGCAACAGGTTTCCAGTGGTAGGGGGACGGGTCTCACCCCTGGGGATAGGTACCTGGAGGGGGTGGGCAGGGAGGCCGCGTTGATTTTTCCGCACGGTCCCACAAGCGGACGTGCCCGTATACACGAAACTTGGATCTGGCGGCAAGGGACTGGAACAAGGGGATACTAGTATAAAAGTTATCCACGTACAGGTGGTAACCCTTATCTAGCAGTGGGTACATAAGGTCCCACACAAGTTTCCCGGTAACACCCAGAGTGGGGGGACATTCTGGGGGTTAAATATGGGAATCTCGCCCCTCGTATACACGAAACTTGTAAGTGTACCCTGAGGTACTCTCACAAATTTTGTATAGCTTCACGCCATACCTCGCCCGCTTGGAGGGCACATACTGGCGGAAAATGAGTCTCCCCTTGAACGCAATGAGAGACTCATCAACCGCGACCTCCCTTCCAGGTACATAGGCCTCCATGAATTTGGCCCCAAAGTGATCGATGACCGGCCGTATCTTATACAGACGGTCATGGGCAGGATCACCTCGGGGGGGACATGCTGCATTATCTGAATAATGCAGACATTTCCAGGTGGCCTCAAACCGGGAGCGTGTCATGGCCGTACTGTAAAGGGGGGTCTGGAGGAGGACGTCCCCACTCCAGTACAGCCTGACACTGGGTTTCTTGACCAGGCCCATATGCAGCACGAGGCCCCAAAATGTCCTCATCTCGGCTGCACTGACCGGCGTCCAGCCACCGGGCCTAGCCAAAAAGGAGCCCGGGTGTTGAGCAACGAACTGTTGGGCGTACAGGTTCGTCTGCTCCACCATCAGATTTACCAGTGGGTCACTGAAAAAATGACAAAAAAAAGTCATATTCAGTGTAGCCCACTGTGGAACTCTGGATTCCTGATTGGCCTACAAAATCAGGAATCACGGGCTCGTATTGCTCTGGGGTATACCAGACAAGTTCACCGGCAGGGTGCTCCGATGGATTTAACTGGTGGGCCGGAAAACTAGTACGAGCCCCAGAGCTGCTCGTACTAGGGTGGGCCACTGGGTCCCTAACATGGCAGTCCCCATGCTCCACCTGGCGGTGTCTCCGCTGCCTTGGGGGCTCATCATCATCGCTAGATGATGAGGAGGACGCGGATGACAACAGGAAAGTAGGGTCATCCTCGTCCTCACTGGGACTCTCGGAGTCGGAGGCAAGCTGGACATATGCCTCCTCGGCCGAGAACGTCCGGTGGGCCATAGGGGAGTGTGTGTCTGCGTGTGTATATGCGTGTGTGTAAATCTTTATTTGGTGTGCGTGTGTGGGGGGGTACGGGTGTTCATGAACTCACCCTAAAACTAACAGAAAAAAAAAAAAAGGCGAAAATGTATTTATTTTTTTTCAAAACCGCTGATCAACCGTCCGAAGTTGATCAGCGGTGGGGTGTGCGATGCGCTAACAGTGGCCGGGCGCTAAGAGTACCGGCCACAGTCAGCGTACACAAAAAAAATAAAAAAAATCCTGCACCCCAAAAAAGTGTGTGGGGGGGCAAGCGGCAGCACCCCTGGGGGGTCTAGGGTCACACAGCTGTGCTGTGGACCCCAGACACCCTAACTTAGGGTGATGCAATCAAAGTTTTTACAAACTAACTTTTCCTTTTTTTCTCCTGCCTAGCCCAACCTTTCCCTATACTTTCCCTAAAGTACCTGCTGTTCAGATGGGGGGTGCTGGGGCACAGATCAGGTCCTGGGGGGCACAGATGGGGTGATGCTGGCACAGATGGACGAGGTGCAGCAGCGCTCCTCTCTCCCCCGGGACACAAAAGAAGGAGGAGAGGAGCGCTGGCAACATTTGAATCTGCCGCCGGCCCGCCCACCAACCAATCAGAGGCGATCCTGAGAGGTGATGTCACCATCACCTCTCAGGATCGCAGGATGGTGATTGGTGGGGTAAAATCACACCACCATCACCATCCTGTTCCGGGTTATCGGGTCTTTAGAGACCCGAATAACCCGGAAACGCAGAAAACTGCAGGTCTGAATTGACCTGCGGTTTTCTGCGATCGCCGACATGGGGGGAGGGTCACAGGACCCCCCGGCGCATTTAGCCTAGATGCCTGCTCAATGATTTGAGCAGGCACCGGGTTCCGATCACCGCACGCCGGGCGTCGGTGATCGGAACCATACATGACGTACCAGTACGTCATGTGTCCTGAAGAGGTTAAGGAACAGGGATCCACAAAAGTCTGATCTTCACAACACATTTGTAGTTTCCTGGCACAAACAAACAAGATTTCTGAGGACCTCAGAAGAATTGTTGTTGATGCTCCTTAGGTTGGAAAAGGCTTCAAAGGCCTCATGCACACGACAGTATTTTTTCACGGTCCGCAAAAACGGGGTCCGTAGGTCCGTGATCCGTGACCGTTTTTTCGTCCGTGGGTCTTCCTTGATTTTTGGAGGATCCACGGACATGAAAAAAAAGTCGTTTTGGTGTCCGCCTGGCCGTGCGGAGCCAAACGGATCCGTCCTGAATTACAATGCAAGTCAATGGGGACGGATCCGTTTGATGTTGACACAATATGGTGCCATTTCAAACGGATCCGTCCCCATTGACTTTCAATGTAAAGTCTGGAGTTCTTTTATACCATCGGATTGGAGTTTTCTCCAATCCGATGGTATATTTTAACTTGAAGCGTCCCCATCACCATGGGAACGCCTCTATGTTAGAATATACTGTCGGATATGAGTTACATTGTGAAAACTCATTTCCGACAGTATATTCTAACACAGAGGCGTTCCCATGGTGATGGGGACGCTTCTAGTTAGAATATACTACAAACTGTGTACATGACTGCCCCCTGCTGCCTGGCAGCACCCGATCTCTTACAGGGGGCCGTGATCAGCACAATTAACTCCTCAGGTGCCGCACCTGAAGGGGTTAATTGTACTATCATATCCCCCTGTAAGAGATCAGGGCTGCCAGGCAGCAGGGGGCAGACCCCCCCCCCCTCCCCAGTTTGAATATCATTGGTGGCCAGTGCGGGCCCCCCCTCCCTCCCTCTATTGTAATAAATCGTTGGTGGCACAGTGTGCGCCCCCCATCGGCCCCCCCTACCTCTATAGCAGTAACAACATTGGTGGCCAGTGTGCGGCCTCCCATCTCCCCCCCCCCCCAATCATTGGTGGCAGCGTAGTTCCGATCGGAGTCCCAGTTTAATCGCTGGGGCTCCGATCGGTAACCATGGCAACCAGGAAGCTACTGCAGCCCTGGTTGCCATGGTTACTTAGCAATAGTACAATAGTAGAAGATTCATACTTACCTGCTGGCTGCTGCGATGTCTGTGACCGGCCGGGAGCTCCTCCTACTGGTAAGTGACAGTTCTTTAGCAATGCGCCGCACAGACCTGTCACTTACCAGTAGGTGGAGCTCCCGGCCGGACACGAACATCGCAGCAGCCAGCAGGTAACTATGAATCTTCTACTATTGTACTATTGCTAAGTAACCATGGCAACCAGGACTGCAGTAGCGTCCTGTTTGCCATGGTTACCGATCGGAGCCCCAGCGATTAAACTGGGACTCCGATCGGAACTCCGCTGCCACCAATGATCGGGGGGGGGGTGGGGGGGGGGGAGATGGGAGGCCGCACACTGGCCACCAATGTTGTTAATGCTATATAGGGAGGGGGGCCGATGGGGGGCGCACACTGTGCCACCAACGATTTATTACAATAGAGGGCGGAAGGGGGGGAGGGGGCCGATGGGGGGCGCACACTGTGCCACCAACGATTTATTACAATAGAGGGAGGAAGGGGGGGGGCCGATGGGGGGCGCACACTGTGCCACCAACGATTTATTACAATAGAGGGAGGAAGGGGGGGGGCGGGGGGCCGCACACTGGCCACCAAGCTATTATTACAATAGAGGGAGGGAGGGGGGGGGCCGCACTGGCCACCAATGATATTCAAACTGGGGAGGGGGGGGGGTCTGCCCCCTGCTGCCTGGCAGCCCTGATCTCTTACAGGGGGATATGATAGTACAATTAACCCCTTCAGGTGCCGCACCTGAAGGGGTTAATTGTGCTGATCACGGCCCCCTGTAAGAGATCGGGTGCTGCCAGGCAGCAGGGGGCAGTCTTGTACACAGTTTGTAGTGTATTCTAACTAGAAGCGTCCCCATCACCATGGGAACGCCTCTGTGTTAGAATATACTGTCGGATATGAGTTTTCACAAAGTGAAAACTTAGATCTGAAAAAGCTTTTATGCAGACGGATCTTCGGATCCGTCTGTATGAAAGTAACCTACGGCCACGGACACGGATGCCAATTTTGTGTGCATCCGTGTTCTTTCACGGACCCATTGACTTGAATGGGTCCGTGAACCGTTGTCCGTCAAAAAAATAGGACAGGTCATATTTTTTTGACGGACAGAATACACGGATCACGGCCTCGGCTGCAAAACGGTGCATTTTCCGAATTTTCCACGGACCCATTGAAAGTCAATGGGTCCGCGAAAAAAAACGGAAAACGGCACAACGGCCACGGATGCACACAACGGTCGTGTGCATGAGGCCAAAACCATCCATAAAAAGGTTGGACATCAATCCACAGTCAGAAAGATTGTGTACAGATGGAGGAAATTCAAGACCATTATTACCTCCCCAGGAGTGCTTGCTAACAAAGATTACACCAAGAGCAAGGCGTGTAATTGTTAGGCCTGGGCCTTCTGCCATACCTCCCGCTGACTCACTTGTCATATCTCCAGTATCTCCTGCCCGCCAGAGGTGGAAGACACATGCCTGCCAGACGCGTCCTTCGGCCATGCTGCCTCCATGCTCCATCTCATGCTGGTTTCCGAAAGGGGCTTCCAGGGGCGCGGGCTTCTTCCCTCCCAGCACGGCCCCTGGGCGCGGTTACAAGTTTAAATAGCAGCTTTCTCTTCCATTAAGTTGCCTGAGCGCTGAGTTACTAACTGTTATAGGTGTTCTGTTCTCCTGTGTTTGAACACTCTGCTGCCTGCATCGACTACTGGATCTGTCTGACCCTGAGCCTGTCTGATCCTCTGTACCACGCTAATTGGAACGTTACCTGTTATCCGATACCGGTTTCTGACCTCTGACTTGTCTCTGACCACGCTTCAGCTTCTGACAATCATCATCATCATCTGCTGCCTTTACTCCAGTCTTCTCTGCAATACCACTTCACACCACCGTGTCTGCTATTGGACTCTAATAACCGCGGTTCTAACCGCAACTTGAGCTATTGGAACTAGGGATGAGCGAATCGACTTCAGATGAAACATCCGAAGTCGATTCGCACAAAACTTTGTTTTAATACTATACAGAGCGAGCGCTCCGTACAGTATTAGAATGTATTGGCTCTGATAAGCCGAAGTTATTTGGAACCGGACCCGAGTTTGGGAAATGTTTTTTTACAGTATAAATCAATTTCTGAAGTTATTATGTGAAGTCTCGCGAGACTTAGCAAAGTAATAACTTCGGCTCTGAGGAGCCAATACATTCTAATACTGTACAGAGCGCTCGCTCCGTACAGTACTGAAACGAAGTTTTATGCGAATCGACTTTGGATGTTTCATCCGAAGTCGATTCACTCATCCCCAATTGGAACGTTACCTGTTGTCTGACTCAGTGAGTCATCTGTCAACCATATTAGCTAATCCTGTGGGTAGTAGTTCAGTTTCTCTCTTGCTGCATTCTGTCCCGTCTCCTGTGAGAGTACTGCATAACACCCTAGGGGTTAGTAGCTGCCATCCCCTGGTTGACACATACTGTAGAATCCACACTGTCTCTGGTTTGACCAGCGGTCCCACACACTAGTCGTAACAGTAATAGTCCGCAAGGAACCCAAGGTAACCTCTAAGCAACTGAAGGCCTTTCTCACATTAGCTATGTTAATGTTTGAGTCCACCTTTAGGAGGACACTGAACAACAATGGAGTGCATAGCAGGATTGCAAGGAGAAAGCTGCTGCTCTCCAAAAAAAAACATTGCTGCCCATCTGCATTTTTAACTCTTATTTCTTTTTTCTAGTTATCATTATCTACTTTTGGGACTTGAATGAAAATCTAATGTAGTTTTAGGTCAAATTTATGCAGAAATATAGAACATTCTGAAGGATTCACAGACTTTCAAGCACCACTGTGTATAGGTGTAGCTGTACTGATGGGACATTCTGCAACGATATCTCATTATTAAACGTCTACCGACAAAAGCCTGAATTTAATTATTTTTAATCATATCAATAAATAACTCAGTTTTAAATCTGGTCAGTGCCATGTTGAGCATTGGTGGGCCCTTCCATATGGTCCATTCTACGGTATGCAATGTTTTTGTGTGCCATATGGTTGAGTATGGCAAAAACTAGCCTCCCACCCCCACCCCGTGGAGTGGTAACCAGTTGTGCTTCATGTGGGGCAATCTCCTCTCCCTCCACATGCGGATCGTGATATTAGTTATTTGATATTAGTTTTGGGCAGATCAGTTCAGACCACTATTTTGTTTCCGCAGGACTCAATAAGGGAGGAGTTCTGGCTGGTGTAATAGGAGCTCGCAAACCACACTACGACATCTGGGGGAATACGGTAAACGTTGCCAGCAGAATGGAGTCTACCGGTGTTATGGGCAACATACAGGTATGGCCACAGTTGTGGTGAATTCTGCATTGCTTGGTCAGGCCCTTCACCAATCCTTTAAATATGTAAACCTCACCATCGAGACAGGAAGGAAACTTAAAGTTGAATAAAGAAACACCTAACTTATGGCCAAGAACATGGGCTGATTTTTAACCCCTGTATCTCAGAAACGGCTGAACTTTTTTAAATAAAGACCAATTGATCTGTAGACCAAAATGAGTAAAATGCGATCATAAAAAAAATTGCTCCAAAGATGTCCACAACCTTTAAGATTATGTTGTCTTGGTTATGGCAGGCTACAACAAGATTATTGAAGTCGCTGTGGTACTACGAGGACTTCCACACCCAAAAGAAGGTGTTTGGAGGAGCTTGATTACTCTGAGGGTACGGCCACACGGTCAGGTTTCTGCATGCGGGTTTGGAAGCCAAAACCAGGAGCGAATTAAAAAAATATGAGAAGTCGTATCTGTCTTTTACATTTTTTCTCCTTTGATGGTGCACTTCTGATTTTGGCTTCCAGAACTGCATGTGGAAACCTGATGTGTGGCCGTACCCTTAGTGTCCTGAGTCAAAGATGTCTGTAAGTAAAAGAGATGATCCAGGACCAAAAGGCCTAGAGAGTGATTCATCTCACAACCTTCTTGTCCACTCTTTTCCAGGTTGTAGAAGACACCCATGACATCCTGAAGGACTATGGTTTTCGTTTTGTCAGGAGAGGACCTATCTACGTCAAAGGAAAAGGCGAACTTCTCACTTTTTTTTTGAAAGGACGGGACAAGCAAGGCTCCTTTATTAACGGCTCTTCGGTCACTCTGCCCCACCAAGTGGTGGAAAACTCTTGATCTGTAGATCACACCTCAAGCATAAACATGATGTCAATGCAGACTGATGTCTCAGAAAAGGAAGTACTACGTCCTTCACACGCCAGAGGAATAAATCAATAAAAAAAAGGACAATATAGACTACATATAACCTATAACTACAAGTTTCTTTATTTCTGGAGTTGCCTTTTTAAGACTTTTCCGCTCAACATCCCTTTAACTGCACGGGTTCACGAGAGACCATATCTTGAAGTCCAGCAGACCCAAAAGTGGAGGTTGGCGGCCGGTGGGCCTACGTTGAATTTTTTTTAGATATCCTAGAGAATGCAAATTGGATGCTTTACGACACGATATTTGAGTTTTAGTTAAATGACTTCAACCGGGCTTTAGCCCCACGAAAAAGTACAAGATGAGCACACATGGTCAAAACGCGTTGGAACGTTTTATTGGAGAAACACGATATATCTTTCAGGGCAATGGGACAGTCTCAATTCCAAAAACGGGATGGTCAATTTACTGCTAGTTTACTGTGATGATAACAATAACCTGCCCGTGTAGTTAGTGGCAATGCAACGACGAGAGTGCAATATATTTCATTATATTTGGAGTAAAAAAAAAAAACTAAAACAAAAATGACAAAAAAATAAAATAAAAAAAAGACAACAATATACATAACACGTGACGAAAAAAATTAAGATTGAAATTTTAAACCATTTATATTTTTAATTGTTGACTAGTATTCCCCTTCCAGATACTGCTTGCACCCCGCTCACTGCTGCTTATCCCCCTCTCCCCCTTTATCTCTCGCTTTAAATACAACTTTCCCAGGACTTGAGGGAGGGGAAGAGACTGTTTTATCCACGATTTAACACGCCAGTGCTTAGGACAGAGCCGACGTCACTGATGGCCTCTGTGATTTCTATTTTTCTTAACAAAAACACACACAAAATAATCTACTTTTATACGCAGAAAACCCGCAGCTTAAAAATAAACAAAAAACGTTGCATTTTATTACTAGGAACGGAAACGTACCGTAAGTAGGCACGGAGGTAAAAAGCAAAAAAATAAATAAAAAACAGGAAAAAAAATATAGCTAGGTGGTCTATGGACAGAGATCTACTTTATGTGTTTTTTTCAAATTTATATTTTTACGAATGATGAATATATTATATATAGAGGTCCTACCAATGCGCTGTATGACGGAACGGTACGTAGGGATGGAGCTAGGATCGAAGTCCTCTTATAGAATTTGTTCTGTAGAGTCGAGGTTCATCACCTTGGCCATAGAGGTAATGGTCCATCAAAAAATTGTATCCAACCAGGGGAAATTTTGGGAATTTTTTGTAACATGGATCATCGTGACTTGTATTCCCGTGGGGGCGATAATTCACTGTGAGCACTTGATCAAGTGCGCTGGTCATTGTCGGGTTGATTGTCTTTTCGACCCTCCTAGAAAGTGAGCCTAGGGTGGTGGTGGCTGTAGAAGCCGGCGGCAAGATGAATGCAATATAATAATCCATAATTTATTTATATCAACAGTGCAGGGAGTTCTTCACTAATTGTATATTTGTGTAGATATGGAAAAGGTTAGCATGCTCGGTGCAATATATTCGTAAGTCGGAGAACACTTTCATGTTAGGGAGGGGGTCACTCGTAGCACTCATCCAGTTAGGATAGCACTAGTAGTGATTATCTTAGGCTTGGTGAAGCCGGGGCTGGACACTGGTTTCTACAGAGTGCTGTTACGAGGCAGTAGGGAAATTTTGGCCCATAGACTTGCATTGACTTCCACCATGGCAGACGGTCACGCTCTGTTAGAACCCTCACGTCATGCATGTGCTCCTGTAGCAGTAGATATTACATGGTGCAAGATTGTGATTCATTGAGTCCCACAACGTGTGCAGCTCAGTATGGCTGCAGCCACTGCCCAGAACATAAGGACCTGGTGTATGTTTCCATTCCACCCATTTCCATGACCCTTGGGTCAGATCACTGCTCCTTGTTTCCTACTACCGTAGAGAATCCTGCACGTTCATTACCCAACAGCAAATAATTGGATGAGACCAAATTGGTGCTCCGTGCGACCACTAGGGGGCAGTGTATTTATTGGCAGCTCCTATTCAGGGCAATACTAGCATTCATTATACAGCATCATGCAGATTGCCTCCTAGTGGCCAAAATGAGCATTACACATTTGAATGCAGATTGCCACCTAGTGGTCGAGGAGTGTTATACAGCTGTATGAAATTGCCCCTGGTGGTCAATAGGAGCATTATACAGTAAGGTGGATACAGTATGTGGACTGTCATCTAGCGCTCAATTAAAACATTATACAGCTGTATGCAGACTGACACCTAGTGGTCAATAGGAGCATCATACAGCTGTATGCAGACTGACACCTAGTGGTCAATAGGAGCATCATACAGCTGTATGCAGACTGACACCTAGTGGTCAATAGGGGCATCATACAGCTGTATGCAGACTGACACCTAGTGGTCAATAGGAGCATCATACAGCTGTATGCAGACTGACACCTAGTGGTCAATAGGGGCATCATACAGCTGTATGCAGACTGACACCTAGTGGTCAATAGGAGCATCATACAGCTGTATGCAGACTGACACCTAGTGGTCAATAGGAGCATCATACAGCTGTATGCAGACTGACACCTAGTGGTCAATAGGAGCATCATACAGCTGTATGCAGACTGACACCTAGTGGTCAATAGGGGCATCATACAGCTGTATGCAGACTGACACCTAGTGGTCAATAGGAGCATCATACAGCTGTATGCAGACTGACACCTAGTGGTCAATAGGGGCATCATACAGCTGTATGCAGACTGACACCTAGTGGTCAATAGGAGCATCATACAGCTGTATGCAGACTGACACCTAGTGGTCAGGATGTGCCGTTTCTTCTCTAGTCACATCCAAAGCTGCATTTAGAAGCATACTTCACTCTCGGTTTCATAGTGTATTATAGGAGATGTAGTGCTTAAACCTGTAGATCAGTGGTTCTCAACTCCAGTCCTCAGGCCCACCTACCGGTCATTTGAGAATATCCCACAGAATGGATACCTTTGGTAAATCCTGATGCATGGACACCAATTATAACACCTGCTCAATACTAAGGAAATCCTGATTCCCGTTGGAGCGTATGGGCTCCCTCTGTAGTTCACATAGCCTTATCTACATGTCGAGAAAAGTTGTATCATGCAGGAGAACTAAGCCATGCTGCAAAGGGTGCGTCTGGCAACACAAGTGACTGCAGCAGAATTCTAAATGCAGCTCTGAAGGTGACTGGAGTAAAAGACGTGGTCACACCAGATAAATAAAGCAATGTTTTGGTCAACCTCATGTGGTGCTCCAACCTGTAAAATAATGTTCAAAAAATGGAGCTCTGCTTAAAAAAAAATGCTGAATTTGATCGCTGTGAACCGCATGTTGGATTGTAAGCTCTTCAGGCCATAAAACTATTAAATGATTGATGGATGGTTCCCAGTTGAGTGTGTTGATGAAGGACACATCAAGATCTATTCTCTGGTGAACGGAGTAGGGATGTGCTGGATCGCAGGGAGGGCAAGAGGGGTGAATGCCCAGGGTTTTCCACCACCTAGTGGCCTCCAATGATCTAATGTTTAGGTCTGGGTTATGTTAACCATGCATTTTCACATCATCAGAACGAGGGGCCCCACCCAATTTTTTTAGCCCATGGGACCTTCACCAAGCTTGATCCTTCCCAGAGCATGGGTCATCTTCAACTTGAGGAGTGGCTCATGGTATACTTATCCTCCAGGGTTCAGACCGTATGCCTGTCTAATTGTAGAAAGTTGATCTACAGATGTTGAAGGACATCTTGGTGGAGAAGTAGGAGGCAAACAAAAAAACCACTCAGGTTGGCTTTACATTGCCTGATACTATGTCCCTATGTTCAGGTGGGAATCCGTCCATGTGGGGAGATGGTCTGAGGCACAACGTAATGCCTAAGTAGGTTTTCTAGCAGACTGGTTCTCAGTGGTGGACATATGTTCTTGTCTGATGGTGAATAAGGGTCCATAGATGAGGTTGAGGTTTCAGTAGAGGCAAGTGATGGTTTGCAGAGGGTAAGGTTTTCACGAAACAGTGGTCAATAGGTTTCTTGTGTCTGATGGCTCTCCGGAAAACAGGTTTTACCGTAGGGATGAGGTAGTTACACAGGAGGAAGGTAAACATTCGAGAGGTATGTCTCTAGCCAAGCAAATGGACCAAAGATGACCCCAAACATAAGAGAGAAAGTCTCCAAAGTAAACATTTTTGAATGTTTTTGTTTCCCAGTCGCCGGCTTCTCTGAGTCGATTATTCTCTTTGCCCAAGATGGTTACTGATTGGCCGTGTACAGTGATCCTCAGGGGAGTGGAGTTATTGTAGGAAGCTGGCGCAAAATAGTTTCAATGGTGCCCTGGTTGACATTGCAGTTTTACGAGGACTATCCTGCCCCACGAAACACATATCCGCTCAAAAGAAAGACATTTTATTTCAAGATTGCAAATAGGTCGACAATCCCTAAAAATAAAAGCGGACGTACGATGAGTAAGAATTTCACGATGGGGGCCAGTCTCTGAACCAAAGGAACTGCCACGGGGTAAAACGCTACTGTTGTAGACTCACTTTCCAGGCAGCCTACTGACGCTAGAGCTGGTGCGCCAATATCACTGGTTAATGTCAGGGGAGGAACGATGTGGCACTTTAAACTACGTTCATTCTTTTCGATTCACATCTGTTGTCATTTTTTTGGTATTTGCTTTTAATAAACTGCACTCTTGCTATAATTTACTTCGGTCCGTACTGATTCTCAGCCCGACGCCACTGCACTAAGCCGCACGCGCGAGGTGTTATCTGTAATGTATTCTGTATGTACATGTCAAGATGCGGTCGGTCACAAGTTGCTATGCTACTGCCTGCTCTAAGGCCCCTTTCACACGGGCGAGTTTTCCATGCGGGTGCGATGCGGGAGGTGAACGTATTGCACCCGCACTGAATCCGGACCCATTCATTTCTATGGGGCTGTGCACATGAGCGGTGATTTTCACGCATCACTTGTGCGTTGAGTGAAAATCGCAGCATGCTCTATATTGTCCGATTTTCACGCGACGCATGGAGAAGTGAATGGGAAGCGTGAAAATCGCATAGCATCCGCAAGCAAGTACGGATGCGGTGCGATTTTCACGCACGGTTGCTAGGAGACGATCGGGATGGAGACCCGATCATTATTATTTTCCCTTATAACATGGTTATAAGGGAAAATAATAGCATTCTGAATACAGAATGCATAGTGAAACAGCGCTAGAGGGGTTAAAAAAAAAAATTTAAAAAAAAATTAACTCACCTTAGTCCACTTGATCGCGAAGCCGGCATCTCCTTGTGTCTCCTCTGCGCTGAACAGGACCTGGGGTGAGCTGCTGCATTAAATAGAGGTTTAGGACCTTCGATGATGTCACTCCGGTCATCACATGGTCTTTTACCATGGTGAATCACCATGGTAAAAAATCATGTGACGTACCATGTGATGACCGGAGTGACGTCATCGAAGGTCCTTAACCTCTATTTAATGCAGCAGCTCACCCCAGGTCCTGTTCAGCGCAGAGGAGACACAAGGAGATGCCGGCTTCGCGATCAAGTGGACTAAGGTGAGTTAAATTAATATTTATTTATTTTTTAACCCCTCTAGCGCTGTTTTACTAAATATTCTGTATTCAGAATGCTATTATTTTCCCTTATAACCATGTTATAAGGGAAAATAATACAATCTTCAGAACATCAATCCCAAGCCCGAACTTCTGTGAAGAAGTTCGGGTTTGGGTACCAAACATGCGCGATTTTTCTCACGCGAGTGCAACGCATGACAATGTTTTGCACTCGCGCGGAAAAATCTCACATTTTTCCGCAACGCACCCGGCTCTTATCCGGGCAAAAAAAACTGACGCCCGTGTGAAAGAGGCCTAAGGGTCCATTCACACGTCCGCATCCGTTCTGCAATTTTGTGGAACAGGTGCGGACCCATTCAATGGGGCCGGAATGTGCTGTCCGCATCCGCACTTCTGTTCCGCAAAAAAATAGAACAGGTCCTACTCTTGTCTACAATTGCGGACAAGAAAAGGCATTTTCTATGAGAGTGCGGAACGCACATTGCCAGTGTCTATGTTTTGCGGATCCTCAAAACACATACGGATGTGTGAATGGACCCTAAGGGCACTTTCACACTTGCGCTGTTTGATTCCGGCAGGCAGTTCCGTTGCCTGAACTGCCTGCCTGATCAGGCAAACTGTATACAAACGCATGTCATTTTTTTCTGACTGATCAGGATCCTGATCAGTCTGAAAAATGCATTGCAATACCGGATCCGTTTTTCCAGTCTCATCAGGCAAAAAGGATCCGTTATTTCTTTTTTTTACATTTTTAAAGGTCTGCGCATGCGCAGACCGGAATACCGCATCCGTCAATGCGCCGATTTAAATGCCGGATCCGGCACTTATACATTCCTATGGAAAAGGATGCTGGCATTCAGGCAAGTCTTCAGTTTTTTTGGAAATAAAACCGTAGCATGCTGCGGTATTATCTCCGTCCTGAAAAGTCAAAAAGACTGAACTGATGCATCCTGAACGGATCGCTCTACATTCACAATGCATTAGGATAAAACTGTTCAGTTCTTTTCCGGTATTGAGCCCCTAGAACGGAACTCAATGCCGGAAAAGAAAAACGCAAGTGTGAAAGTAGCCTAACATGATGACGGCAGATTAAGAGGGTAATTTTGACATTGATTTTGCGTTGGCAAAAAATGGCCTGCGAAAATGTCGGTAAAAAGAGCTCCAAAGATGGTCGTGGAAATTACATTTTTATTGAAATATTAAAAAAATTAAGCAACTTTGTAAATCATTTTGAGATGTGGAAGAGATGGACAGCTTACATGTTAGGCCTCGTTCTCATCTCCTCTCAGTCTTCAGTGAAAAATGGACGCAACACGGATGCCGTGCGTGTTTTGTCAGTGATTTTCCCGGACCCATAGACTTCAATGAGCGTGCATGGTCCGCATCACGGATCGAAGTAGTGCATGTGCCTGTGGATTTTTTACAGACCCACAATCAGTAAAAAAAAATACTGAAATGTGAGCAGACACATTTAAATCAATGGGTACGTGGGCTGTCCGCAAAAAGCACACATCAGTGAAAAAACGGAAATGTAAACGAGGCCTTAAAAGGGGTTTTCCAGGACTTAGATACTGATGATCCATCCCCGGACAGGTGGGGGTCTGACACCTGACACCCCAACCTATCAAGCCTTTCCAGGTTACCACTGGAAGGAAGGATCCGTCAACAGTATAGTTGCTGATGCTACACCGTTATAGAGCAGACTGATATATGGGTTAATGGAAAAAAAAACTTGTGTCATTTATATGGCTGCTCGTCCAGTCCTATCAGTGAATGGACCGCCCACTGGACTCCTACAAGAAGAACAGGGAGTTGTACCATTAAGACAACCTATTCCCTATCCACAGGATGGGGCGCACGCCAGCTGATGTGAAACTACAACTCACAGCGTGCACACTTGCTTGGCTGTACCAGTAAATGAAACATTCTGGGAGTTGTAGTTTCTGATTTGTGGGAAAGGGGATAAGTCTCTGTTTGGCAGTGGTCCGACTGCTGGGGCCCCTGCCGATCACGTACCCCCCCCCCCAGTGTAAATGGAGTGGCGGTCACGCATGGGCTCTGCTGCTCCGTTCAGCTCTATGGCGCTGCTGGAAATGGTTCAGCACTTGTACTTGGCTATCCTTTGCGGTCTCATAGAGGGTTGGACATGCATGGAAACACAGGCCCCCGTTCTTGTGATCAGCAGGGGCCCCAGCGGTCAGACCATGTCCTATCCTCATGATAGGTTATCAGTATCAGATCTTTGGGGGTCCGACGCCCAGCACCCCTGGGGCATGCAGCTCCTGTGAGCACGGCAGCTTCCTCACAGTCTACCAAGCACAGCGCTGTCCATTGGATAATGGCCGTGCTTGGTACTGCAGCTCAGCCTCATTCACCTAATTGGAACTGAGCTGTGCCCAGGCCATGTGACCAATGAACGTGACGTCACTGGCCTAGGAAGAGGACACAGAGCTGATCGGCAGGGGTGTCAGGAGGCGGAACCCCACTGATCACATAATGACGGCCCTATCGTGAGGACGGGTCATCCATTTTAAAAGCTCGGACAACTGCTTTAGGCCTCATGCACACGACCGTTGTGTGCATCCGTGGCCGTTGTGCCGTTTTCCGTTTTTTTTCGCGGACCCATTGACTTTCAATGGGTCCGTGGAAAAATCGGAAAATGCACCGTTTTGCAGCCGAGGCCGTGATCCGTGTATCCTGTCCGTCAAAAAAATATGACCTGTCCTATTTTTTTGACAGACAACGGTTCACGGACCCATTCAAGTCAATGGGTCCGTGAAAGAACACGGATGCACACAAGATTGGCATCCGTGTCCGTGATCCGTTGCCGTAGGTTGCTTTCATACAGACGGATCCGAAGATCCATCTGCATAAAAGCTTTTTCTGATCTAAGTTTTCACTTCGTGAAAACTCATTTCCGACAGTATATTCTAACACAGAAGCGTTCCCATGGTGATGGGGACGCTTCTAGTTAGAATACACTGCAAACTTTGTACAAGACTGCCCCCTGCTGCCTGGCAGCACCCGATCTCTTACAGGGGGATATGATAGCACAATTAACCCCTTCAGGCACCTAAAGGGGTTAATTGTACTATCATATTCCCCTGTAAGAGATCAGGGCTGCCAGGCAGCAGGGGGCAGACCCCCCCCCCTCCCCAGTTTGAATATCGTTGGTGGCACAGTGTGCCAACCACCATCGGCCCCCCTCCCTCCCTCTATTGTATTAAATCGTTGGTGGCACAGTGTGCCAACCACCATTGCCCCCTCCCTCTATAGCAGTAACATTGGTGGCAGTGTGCGGTCTCAACAGTAGAAGATTCATACTTACCTGCTTGCTGCTGCGATGTCTGTGTCCGGCCGGGAGCTCCTCCTACTGGTAAGTGACAGTTCTTTAGCAATGCACCGCACAGACCTTTCACTTACCAGTAGGAGGAGCTCCCGGCCGGACACAGACATCGCAGCAGCAAGCAGGTAAAGTATGAATCTTCTACTGTTGAGACCGCACACTGCCACCAATGTTACTGCTATAGAGGGAGGGGGCGATGGTGGTTGGCACACTGTGCCACCAACGATTTAATACAATAGAGGGAGGGAGGGGGCGATGGTGGTTGGCACACTGTGCCACCAACGATTTAATACAATAGAGGGAGGGAGGGGGGCGATGGTGGTTGGCACACTGTGCCACCAACGATATTCAAACTGGGGAGGGGGGGGGGCTGCCCCCTGCTGCCTGGCAGCCCTGATCTCTTACAGGGGAATATGCCGCACCTAAAGGGGTTAATTGTGCTATCATATCCCCCAGTAAGAGATCGGGTGCTGCCAGGCAGCAGGGGGCAGTCTTGTACAAAGTTTGTAGTGTATTCTAACCTGAAGCGTCCCCATCACCATGGGAACGCCTCTGTGTTAGAATATACTGTCGGATCTGAGGTTCACGAAGTAGCTCATATCCGACAGTATATTCTAACATAGAGGCGTTCCCATGGTGATGGGGACGCTTCAAGTTAAAATATACCATCGGATTGGAGAAAACTCCAATCCGATGGTATAAAAGAACTCCAGACTTTACATTGAAAGTCAATGGGGACGGATCCGTTTGAAATGGCACCATATTGTGTCAACATCAAACGGATCCGTCCCCATTGACTTGCATTGAAATTCAGGACGGATCCGTTTGGCTCCGCACGGCCAGGCGGACACCAAAACGACTTTTTTTTCATGTCCGTGGATCCTCCAAAAATCAAGGAAGACCCACGGACGAAAAAACGGTCACGGATCACGGACCCACGGACCCCGTTTTTGCGGACCGTGAAAAAAAACGGTCGTGTGCATGAGGCCTTAACCATGACATCTGCCATTCACAACTTCGCCACAAGAGGGCGAGCGTTTTCACTTTTACAGTGAGAGCAGTTTACACATTTTATATCAATACATCTTATTCATTAATACAACTGCACGGACAGCAAGCAGAGATCTTGAACATGGTGAAAAACTGAAGCACAAAGTCCGTTATAAATTTTGCAGAACTCTTCATAAGACTAGACGAGCCCTTTAAGAGACTTTCCGCCCATTTTCGGTTATAGCTTCTTGGCCGCCTCCATCTTTCAAGTTATTAAAAATGTATTTATTTATTTATCTGACTCTGGGAAAGCTGAGTGAGTCCTATACAGTCAGCGACTCCAGAGCTCTATGGAGGGGCTTACTGCGAAACAACGAGGAGTGGGATGACACCGCCGCCTCCTGCACAGGTCCAGCATTTTCTGCAAAAACAAAACAAGCTTTATTAATCTGTCACAAAGTCAAGGAATGCCAAACACGATGGCCGCCACCGCCGCCGCGATTACCTGGACACGTGACCAGCGCCTCTGTTGGAAGCACGGCCGTAATAGCGCCGTACTGCAGCTTTGCAGAGAAGCAAAAATTCTGGTTGTCGATCGTCACGTTGTAACTGAAGGAGAGGACGGTGTGGAGGGAATTCCTCTGCAGGGTGTCAGGGATGTAGGTGCCCTCAGCGCCCTGTATATAAAGAAACCTTTACACCTGGATTCAACTGGCACCAGCATCTTAAATGCAGCTCTGGATGTGACTGGAGTATAACGCATGATGGGGTTCAACATGGTTCTAGATTTGATACATAAAATAATGGACTGAGCACCCAGCTCTGCCGCTGTAGCCATTGTGTCTCCTGTTTTGTGTTATTCTCCATTTGGCCACCAGGTGGCAGCCTCAGTCAGCGATCCTCATAGACCAAGAGCTGCACCAAAACTTGGGAGTTCAGTGTGGACAAAGTGTTCTCATTCCCTGACAGCAAGCAGGGAGACATTATAAAACCAAGTATATGAGGACATACGGATACCTGAAGCTGATCGGCCTGGAATTTTCTCCCGGCGAACCCGTTGAGATGGTCAAACAGAACCGAGAGGAATTTTTTCAGGTCCGATTGCAGGTGCGAATTGGTGATTTCTTTGAGAGGAATGAACGGCGGGACGTTGTGGCGGATGATCCGCGGCTTCTCCAGACTATGCACCTGGATGTAATAGGAGTCCAGGTAGTGGCCTTCAAAGGCCGTGCTGAGACAGAAGCAAACGCCATGGTCCGTCTTCTTCCCGCTGATGCCTGAAAACACAGAGGTAAGGCCCACAGTCCTAACACTTCTCACAGCTGAGAGTTTGTTACAGTTGAGCCAAATACATGAGCAGCACAAATCTCTCTCCTGTCCCGACTGTGTTATAATGGATGAGTGCAGGCGTCCGCACAGACTGTAAGCTCCTGCGGGCAGGGCCCTCACAAGCTCTTGTTTGCCCTGTTGAGGCTACATTCACACTGCAGTCTATGGGGCCACTCACATGGCTGTTTTCTTAGAGACCAGTGAATATTGCCCATCAAAAAATAGGACACGTCCAATAGTTGGCCACTGACAGACTGACCCCATTAAAATCAATGGGTCCTTGTCTAACAGCTCTGAAAAGTTACATGGGCAGAATGCAGGG
This sequence comes from Bufo gargarizans, assembly GCF_014858855.1. NCBI lineage: Eukaryota > Metazoa > Chordata > Amphibia > Anura > Bufonidae > Bufo > Bufo gargarizans. Next base: position 46,486,560 of record NC_058083.1, on the reverse strand, counting down.
AGTAAGGAAAAAAAAAACTAAATAAAATACTCACCTGGACACAGGCAGTCCCATGAACACTCGATTCGCACCTGCGCTCCCAGCATGGTAACGTCACCTGATCAATCTGGGAGCGTCATGTCCTGTTGCCTCCGGTGCGAAGCGAGAGTTTGTGGGACTGCCTGTGGCCAGGTGAGTATTTTATTTTTTTATTTGCTGCCACCAATAGGGGGGAGGTTTATTTATACTGGGGGCACTGTGGTGGTGTATTACATCTACAGATGGCACTTTGAGGGGTGGGGCCACTACAGACACTGGGGGCAATACAGTGGCCATTATTTATACTGGGGGCACTGTGGTGGTGGATTATATCTACAGATGGCACTTTGAGGGGTGGGGGGCATTATATATACTGGGGCCACTACAGACACTGGGGGTAATACAGTGGCCATTATTTATACTGGGGGCACTGTGGTGGTGTATTACATCTACAGATGGCACTTTGAGGGGTGGGGGCACTATAGACACTGGGGGCAATACAGTGGGCATTATTTATACTGGGGGCACTGTGGTGGTGGATTATATCTACAGATGGTACTTTGAGGGGTGGGGGCATTATATATACTGGGGCCACTACAGACACTGGGGGTAATACAGTGGCCATTATTTATACTGGGGGCACTGTGGTGGTGTATTACATCTACAGATGGCACTTTGAGGGGTGGGGGCAATATAGACACTGGGGGCAATACAGTGGGCATTATTTATACTGGGGGCACTGTGGTGGTGGATTATATCTACAGATGGCACTTTGAGGGGTGGGGGGCACTATAGACACTGGGGGCAATACAGTGGACATTATATATACTGGGGCCACTACAGACACTGGGGGCAATACAGTGGCCAATTATTTATACTGGGGGCACTGTGGTGGTGTATTATATCTACAGATGGCACTTTGAGGGGTGGGGGGCATTATATATACTGGGGCCACTACAGACACTGGGGGCAATACAGTGGCCATTATTTATACTGGGGGCACTGTGGTGGTGTATTATATCTACAGATGGCACTTTGAGGGGTGGGGGGCATTATATATACTGGGGGCAATACAGGGGGCATTATTTATACTGGGGGCACTGTGGAGGACATAATATATACTTAGAGCACTGTAAGGGTTAGGGTCTTTAAAAAAAAACAAAAAAAAACCTCTGAAATTCATCAGTTTTTAATAATTGATGCAAAACGGCAGTTAAAACCGGATAGATGGCCAGAAAATGGATGCATACGCAGATGCAAAATGACTATGAAAAACTGACAGTATATCAGTTTTTTTTTTCTTAGGCTAGTTACAGACCAGCGAGTTCAGTGCAAGAAACACAATGTGTGCGTCAGTGTGAGGTGCCGTTCGGACCTCCGCTCCGCTGACAGGATCGCACGGCATTATAATGATTTATAACGCTGTGTGTCCCTGCCAGATCTGGAATCTACTGAACTGTTCTGACATAATGGCGACAGTGTCATTCAGTAGATTCCAGGTCTGGCAGGAACACACAGCATTATAAAGCCGTGCGATCCTGTCAGCGGAGCGGAGGTCAGAACGGGACATCACACTGACGCACGCAGCGTATTTCTTGCACTGAACTCGCTCATCTGTAACTAGCCGCTGCGCTGCAGGATATGTTGGCGCTATACAGACATTATTATTGTTATGCTCTCCCTGCCCACACTACCTGTGAACCACAGTGCCTCCATGATGCCCTTCATTTCCTCCAGCCTCAGCTCTTGCAGGGCTTCCTGGGTGCTTGGCCCTAGCGAGCGGCTTCCCTCGTCTCCTGCTGACAGCGCCTGGATCTGAGAGGACGATATGTGAGGTTTCCATCAATCTTATATATTACACTCAATGGATTTGGGCGGGCGGCACTGACCTCCTCCTTCTGATGCCTGATCTTGGCCTGCAGCTCGTCTCTCTCCTTCTTCAGCTGCAGGATCACTTCTCTCTTGTCCAGCACTATGTCCTCCTGCCGCCGGCTCTGCTCTTGTCTGGCGGCCAAGTTGTGCGCCAAGGTCTCTAGCTGCTCCAGATGTGACATGACGCCTACCCCGCAGGAGACAGACAGGTCAGAAAATCCATACACAGGCAGTGTCCATGTTAAGGACACTACAACTCCCAGCATGCCCTAAAGGGGCAATTACAGGGACTGCAATTTGTCTAAGGGTTCTGGGCGTGTTAACCCCTTTCCACCCATAACGGTGCCAGATATGAGAACTCACAGCAGGGCTCGGGATCTGCAATAACTCCCATCATGGCCACATAGTGAAATAAGGGAAAGAAAAAAAGCTTGGAGTCAAAAGCCAAAAAATGGCAGAATTGCTATTTTTTTGAGCCCGCTCCTTTCAAAAAAAGGAGCAAAATTTAAAGGGGTTTTCCAGGAGTTCAATATTTATATCTTATTCTCAGGATAGGTTATCATGTGAACACAGACGTAAAAGAAGCCTAAGGCTACTTTCACACTAGCGTTTTTACTGGATCCGGCAGGGTTCAGCAAAAACGCTTCCGTTACAGATAATACAACCGTCTGCATCCGTTATAAACGGATCCTGTTGTATTATCTGTAACATAGCAAAGTCAATGGGGGACGGATCCGTTTTCTATTGTGTATTCCACATCCTAGGACGGGAAGCAAATCGCAGCATGCTGCTCTCCGGTATGGGAACGGAACGCATTTTGGAGCGTTACGTTTTGTCCCCATTGACAATAAAGTTTTTTTTCCGGTATTGAGACCCTATGACGGATCTCAATACCGGAACATATTAACGCTAGTGTGAGAGTAGCCTTAGACTGATTTCACACACAGATTTTTAGAAGCACTTTTGCATTTTGAGACCCTAGCTCCAGCTGTCTGGGAATATGAAACTCAGACACACAAGCTGTTTTTTTCAGGTAATGGTTCCATCTTCTCTATAGGGAGAAAATGCCTGAAAAAGACCACCAGCCTCAGGTTTGTATGGCTTTTTTTTGCGGCAAATAAACGCCAGAGCAAATCTGTGTGTAAAGGAAACAAAAATCATACGCAGTTTTTATTTGCTCGTCACCCACATTTGGTTCCACCATGCTTTACCTATTCCAGCCTCCCAATGAAACTGCCAAATAATTTGGGACATTTCCCTCATATGGATTTCTAGCAGGGGTGGACTGGCCATAGACCTTACAGGAAAATTTTCAGGTAGGCCGATGCCCAGGGGGCCGCCTGAACCCACCTCCGGCCCTGCCTTCCATCAATTCGGACCCGACTATGAAATGAGGCCATTTTTAGTATTTTTTCCCAGGGCCAGTCCGCCCCTGATTTCTAGATATTATTGTTCTTGATGTGTGTATTAGTTCTCATTAAAGGAGTTATCTAATTTCTCAACCCCCTTCCCCACACACACACACATGTGCCGGGCCCCTCACCGGTAATATACTTACCCCGCTCCCGGCACCGCTCCTGGTCTCCGCACCGCCGCTGCTACTGCTCCCTACACACGGATGAAAATATCTGGAGGGGAGGGGAGCAGTCAATGGCAGGCGGGCACCAGTCTCCCTACCATCGCGGGTGACGCTAGGGACGCTCGTCCCCGTCTGCCATTGGCTCGCTCAGCGCTGCGATGTCGCCGGACAGTAAGTAAACATTAAAGGGAAGGGTGCGCTCACAGGGAGCGTGGCCGGGAGGGGGAGCCCCGCCAATCTGATATTGATGACCTATCCTGAGGATAGAACATCAATATTAAAATCCCGGAAAACACCTTTACCACCTGGACAAACCCTTTAATATGAGAATTGTCTGTGACGAGCCATCATAACACAAATCTCTAACACGTTCGGTTTCTCGCAGTTTTCCTGCAACATGTGAAGACGCTAATACTATCGCCTCGCCTTCTCTGAAGAGCGTCTCCACCTGCTCCATGGCTGCTCCTGACCACCAAGACCTCAAACGCAAAGAAAACGCTGGACGTCACCTGACGAGGACAGAAAAGTTGGAAAAAAAAAAGGTAAAAATAAAATAATTAGAATAAACAATAAGAAATAACATAATAAAAAAAAACATTAAATATAAACAGGAATTAAAAATAAAAAAATATAAATTATAAATTTTAAAAAGAAACCTCTCTAACTACATGTTCTGGGCATGATGGGAGTTGTAGAACAGCAGCAGATGTACTGCATGACGTATACACAGTATAGTACTACTTATAATGCTAGTAATGGACTGTTTGAATCCTGTCTTAACTGCAATGCATACATAATGAGAGTAGTAGTTACTGCAAATACAGTCAACACATAATACATTTAGAAGAATTCTAAAGGGATTAACAGAACATGCTGGGACTTGTAGTGCACCTCACATAGGAATATTTACAAGACATGCTAGGACCTATTAGGTCAAAGCAAGAGTTAACAAACCTCATACTCCGTTCTACCGCCAAACGTCCTTATCCGTCTGGTTAATAGAAAATGAATTCAATTTGAACGCTGTAACAATTGTGTCTTCAAAATGAGCCGGCATCTAGTAAACTGACGCCATTATGTTGTAGACCATAAGCGCTCACTTTATATAATCCTTAAGGATGCTGAGGTGGAGACATGTATTATAAAATATTGAGCTCTCTAGTGTCTGAGGATCTTCAGTTACCTGGAAACAAATGGAAAATGAAACGCACACGCTGATTGGTGAGGAGTGGAATGTTCAGCCAATAAAGATTCACATTCTAATGACCACAAAGGGGGCGGTTCTACTAATGTGATTGGTAAATAGAGTGCTGACCAATCGAATCGTGCTCTGCTTCGTAACTGTACATGTGGAGTGCTGAATAACTTTATTAACAACTGTAAGAAGAAGACAGCAGGAGGAGGCTAGATGGCAGCGCTGGTGCAGTACGTGGTGCTCCGCAGGGACCTGCAGTCCAACCTCGGGTGGCCGCTTGGCGCTCTGGTAGCTCAGGCCTGCCATGCGGCCTCTGCTGTCATTCATCTCCACTACCAGCAGCCGCAGACTCAGGCTTACCTGCAGGAGCTGGACACCATGCACAAAGTGGTGCTGGAGGTGAGCCAAGGGAGGGCGTCTGCACCCTGTGCTAAGGGGGCCTGTCACCTGGTGGTCTGCAGTGAGGAGTCCACAGCACTAGTTCTATTTCCCACTGGTTCCCCCAGTGTCAGCACTGAAATAACAGGATTGCTGGGCATCCGCAGGAGTCCTCTCCATTATGTTAGCACTGCTCCTATGTACAGGAATATAGCTACTATAATACTGCCTCCTATGTACAAGAATATACCTACTATAATACTGCTCCTATGTACAAGACTATAACTACTATAATACTGCTCCTATGTACAAGAATATAACTACTATAATACTGCCTCCTATGTACAAGACTATAACTACTATAATACTGCTCCTATGTACAAGAATATAACTACTATAATACTGCCTCCTATGTACAAGAATATAACTACTATAATACTGCTCCTATGTACAAGAATATAACTACTATAATACTGCCTCCTATGTACAAGAATATAACTACTATAATACTGCTCCTATGTACAAGAATATAACTACTATAATACTGCTCCTATGTACAAGAATATAACTACTATAATACTGCTCCTATGTACAAGAATATAACTACTATAATACTGCCTCCTATGTACAAGAATATAACTACTATAATACTGCCTCCTATGTACAAGAATATAATAGCTATAATACTGCTCCTATGTACAAGAATATAACTACTATAATACTGCTCCTATGTACAAGAATATAACTACTATAATACTGCTCCTATGTACAAGAATATAACTACTATAATACTGCCTCCTATGTACAAGAATATAACTACTATAATACTGCCTCCTATGTACAAGAATATAACTACTATAATACTGCCTCCTATGTACAAGAATATAACTACTATAATACTGCTCCTATGTACAAGAATATAACTACTATAATACTGCTCCTATGTACAAGAATATAACTATTATAATACTGCCTTCTATCTACAAGAATATAACTACTATAATACTGCCTCCTATGTACAGGAACATAACTACTATAATACTGCCTCCTATGTACAAGAATATAACTATTATAATACTGCCTCCTATCTACAAGAATATAACTACTATAATACTGCCTCCTATGTACAGGAACATAACTACTATAATACTGCTCCTATGTGCAAGAATATAACTACTATAATACTGCTCCTATGTACAAGAATATAACTACTATGGCCATGCCCGATGCTCACGTATACTATAATGCCATACACCTGAAGAGGTGGTTACAACTTCACGCCCCGTGGTCCAACATTTTAAGTAGGGAATTGGAAATTGCACAGCTAGATAAGAAGCAGAGAGCAGGTCTGTGGGACTTGAACTCCTCTTCACTACACTCTCATGTGCTACTCAAAGGCACAGCTGCTGTAGTTAGACAGCTGAACAAAGACAAAAGCTTACTACCTGCCCCGTCATCATTGATGCCGGCTGACCTTGCCCCGTACCTAACTAGACCTAAGGCAGATATTGTATCACCAGCATGGAGCAAAATGCACTCTTACACAATAACAGAATTCCTAGAAGGGGCATCAGGTGCTCTTAGTGATCAACACCCCATGAATAATGTCTTGTCCTCCTGTAACTTTTTGGACGCCATTGAATTTAATTCGGTTAGTAAGCCCCTACTAAGAGACAGACAAAGCAAGTCGGAAACCACATGGTTTGAGAAGCTGATGCACTCGGAATCACCTCCTAAAAAACTGATCTCTAAACTGTATTTGGCGCTCAACACACAAAACCCGGTAGGGATTCCCCATTATCTAAGAACATGGGCTGCAGAACTAAACTTAGAACTTTCAGAAACAGATATCCTACGCATACATGCGCACTCACACGGGTTCTCCAGGTGCGTGAGAGTACAGGAGCACTCATACAAGTTACTGACTCAGTGGTATCACACCCCGAAACAATTATTCACTAAAGGTCTCAGCAACTCTGACCTGTGCTGGAGGTGCGGTGAAGGGAGCGGATCACAAACACATATATTTTGGTCTTGTCCAAAAATACGGGAGTACTGGGAGGGAGTATCTGCGGTGATAGATAAAATTATGAATAGACATATTCAGTTATCCCCGGAATTGGTACTTCTCTGGCTACCCACCTCTGGCCTGTTTCCATCCAAATCTAACTTACCTACGCACTTAATCCAGGCTGCGAGACTTTTAATCCCACAGAAATGGCTTAGCAAGGAACCACCTACATTGCCACATTGGGAAGCAAAGGTGGACCAGATATGCAGAATGGAGGAGCTGGCTGGGTGGGAGGTCAGACGACATGACAAATATCTAAAAATCTGGACTCCATGGCAGACCTATAGGAGACAGGGGACGGACTCGCTGACCCATAGGATGCGGGAATAGAAACTTAATCAGTAGCCTAAACTTCTACTTACTATTGCAGAGTGTGCTAGGTATGATAGAGTGTATATGTTCGGAGCTGATAGGAAGCATATAGAATACGTGTGTGCAGGAGGGTCTCTTCGCGGAGATCTCATCACCCCAACCCCCCCCTTATGCCCCAAGTTGACGGACTATTGCACGTCTATCCCCTTGCTCCCAGGTTTACCCCTTCTACTGGTTCATTTCCGGAATTTTTCCTGTTAACCGACGTCAAATTGTCTGTTGAATAGGTGCATATTGTCTATCTATGCAGGACGTAGATACAGGGTACGCGCAGGACAACACACTAGTAGAGGACAGAGCGTAAAAGTCTCTGCAGCTAGTCAGCACCGAATATCTGTCTATCTATTGATGTTATGACTTCTTGTATACCTCGTACTTATGCTTGTACCCCATTTCATTGTATAAGTCGATTGTGTGTATTGTCCTGCCTTGCATGGCAGAATAGTTGCTTCACGGCTGTGACGCTTTCTCATTGCCTATTTCCAAATAAAAAGAAATTTGACAAAGAATATAACTACTATAATACTGCTCCTATGTGCAAGAATATAACTACTATAATACTGCTCCTATGTGCAAGAATATAACTACTATAATACTGCCCCCTATGTACAAGAATATAACTACTATAATACTGCTCCTATGTACAAGAATATAACTACTATAATACTGCCTCCTATGTACAAGAATATAACTACTATAATAATGCTCCTATGTACAAGAATATAACTACTATAATACTGCCTCCTATGTACAAGAATATAACTACTATAATACTGCCTCCTATGTACAAGAATATAACTACTATAATACTGCTCCTATGTACAAGAATATAACTGCTATAATACTGCCCCCTATGCGCAAGAATAGAACTACTATATTACTGCTCCTATGTGCAAGAATAGAACTACTATATTACTGCTCCTATGTACAAGAATATAACTACTATAATACTGCCCCCTATGTGCAAGAATATAACTACTATAATACTGCCCCCTATGTGCAAGAATATAACTACTATAATACTGCCCCCTATGTGCAAGAATATAACTACTATAATACTGCTCCTATGTGCAAGAATATAACTACTATAATACTGCTCCTATGTGCAAGAATATAACTACTATAATACTGCTCCTATGTGCAAGAATATAACTACTATATTACTGCTCCTATGTGCAAGAATATAACTACTATATTACTGCCCCCTATGTGCAAGAATATAACTACTATAATACTGCTCCTATGTGCAAGAATATAACTACTATAATACTGCCCCCTATGTGCAAGAATATAACTGCTATAATACTGCTCCTATGTACAAGAATATAACTACTATAATACTGCTCCTATGTGCAAGAATATAACTACTATAATACTGCTCCTATGTGCAAGAATATAACTACTATAATACTGCTCCTATGTGCAAGAATATAACTACTATAATACTGCTCCTATGTGCAAGAATATAACTACTATAATACTGCCCCCTATGTGCAAGAATATAACTGCTATAATACTGCTCCTATGTACAAGAATATAACTAATATAATACTGCTCCTATGTACAAGAATATAACTACTATAATACTGCTCCTATGTACAAGAATATAACTACTATAATACTGCCTCCTATGTACAAGAATATAACTACTATAATACTGCCTCCTATGTACAAGAATATAACTACTATAATACTGCCTCCTATGTACAAGAATATAACTACTATAATACTGCTCCTATGTACAGGAATATAACTACTATAATACTGCTACTATGTACAAGAATATAACTACTATAATACTGCTCCTATGTACAGGAATATAACTACTATAATACTGCCTCCTATGTACAAGAATATAACTACTATAATACTGCCTCCTATGTACAAGAATATAACTGCTATAATACTGCTCCCTTTGTAATGAGTATTGGCGGTGTTTGTCCTTCCAGGTCCCGGATGAGGTCACATTGACCCGTTTAGCTGAGACATTGGGTGAGGCCAATATCGATCACAAACTGTGGATTGAACAACCTGAGAACATCCCCACCTGTATTGCCCTCAGACCGTACCCCAAGGAAGAAGTGCACCGCTACTTGAAGAAGTTTAAACTTCTGAAGTGATGGGTCGGGATGAACCATTATTGACCGTCCTCATGTTCCTGTTGATGACATCTCTCCCAGTCCAGGAAGCGTATTGTTTTTATGGACGTCTGTGGGCCTGAGTTTCCACTGGCGACATCTGACCCACGTACAACGAGAGGCTGGATTTTTTTTTTTTTTTTTTTTTCTTCTTATAAATATTTTAAATTATTACGTTTTTTTTGTGATTTATCTTTTACTTGTGATTTAAGCTTTTTTTTGTCTTCATGGTTTACATCTGTAAGAGCTTCCATCTTGCCTTTACATCAGGGACAAAACTTGCTTCCCTCCTGTACCAAGTGTGGACCCAGGCTGTCACTGACAGTGCCCAGCTTCATCCATCTCAGCAGAAGTGGTCCAGCTCCTGGAAGATGATGGAAGCACTGTATAACTGCAGAATCGGGAGCGACTGTTCCCTCTGGTAGTAACATTCTATGGGAGTACTGTGATGTTTAGGATGGATGCGTAGGTGGCAAGGTCTTAAGAGGACACCATAATGGGCAGGGGGACTCTGACTACAGTGTGAGGCGGTATTGTAACTGCTGTGCAGGCTCTAGAGTCATTATAACTACCGTGAGTCATAGTTTATGCTGCGTAACTGTTGGTGGCCATGAGTTGGCATTTATAGGTGGCAGTTAGAGATGAGTGAATTTCATGTTATGAAATTCGTTCACGCTTTGTTGGTAAAAGCAGAATTGTGTTATGGATTCTGTTACCACGGACCATAACGCAATTCTATGACGAATGCCTTTAGAGGCATTTCGATATTCATTCCGTCATAATAGAAGTCTATGGGCTGCAGAACTGATCCGTCCTGTTTCCGTTATGCAGGAGAGGACTCTGGATGGGAAGTTGTGTCTGTGACATATGTATCCGACGAGGAATCCAAATCTGTGCTCAGTGTGATGTACTTTTATTCCTGCCAAAGTTATTATGGAATTTTCTCTTTGTTACAGACACAGATATGGCTGTGAGATTAACATGGGGCAGAGATTGTGCTGATCTCCGGGGGGTATGCAGTACCCCAGTCAGTGCAACGGATTTCAATGCTCGACACTAAGGCCAAATTTAGTCAAACAGCTTCTGTATTGGAACCGCCAAATGTGGGTCCCGTTGCAATTGCTGTGAAACACATTCCACAAATTCACCGTCGCAATTGGGATTGTCCTTATTGAGGTGATGCAGCAACTAGATCTTGTCTGGGTGCCATTTGTGTGAAGCCAGTATCCGCCCGATGGTTTGATTCACCCTGCTCGCCTGTGACAGACGATGGGTGCTACGATGTAGGCTCTTGCTGAAGGACCCCAGGACGGCCGTTGTTGTTGCTTTGTTGAAGTTTTGTTACGTCCACTTTTTGGCGCGTCCAATACAGAACTTGTTTATTAAAATTTGGCAAGCAATTTGCCAACTGTGCCACGGTGAATGGGTGGTCTAGCTAGGGGGCATAATGTTAAAATCTGCTGCTCCCCGGAGATCAGCACCATCTCGGTCTTCTCCTCACATGTTAATCTCGTAGCCATATCTGTGTCTGTACCAAAGAGAACATTGTTAATAATAAAGGTGCGTCACATTAAGCACAGATTTGGATTCAAATCAGATACATACAGTGGAATGCGAAAGTTTGGGCCACCTTGTTAATCGCCATGATTTTCCTGTATAAATCGTTGGTTGTTACGATAAAAAATGTCAGTTAAATATATCGTATAGGAGACACACACAGTGATGTCTGAGAAGGGAAATGAAGTTTATTGGATTTACAGAAAGTGCTATAATTGTTTAAACACAATTAGGCAGGTGCATAAATTTGGGCAGTGTTGTCATTTTATTGATTCCAAAACCTTTAGAACTAATTATTGGAACTCTCATTGGCTTGGTAAGCTCAGTGACCCCTGACCTACATACACAGGGGAATCCAATTATGAGAGAGTATTTAAGGGGGTCAATTGTGGGTCTCAAAACAACTCTCAAATGACCTGAAGACAAAGCTTGTTCACCATCATGGTTTAGGGGAAGGATACAGAAAGCTGTCTCAGAGATTTCCGCCGTCTGTTTCCGCAGTTAGGAACATATTGAGGACATGGAAGACCACAGGCTCAGTTTAAGTTAATGCTCGAAGTGGCAGACCAAGAAAAATCTCGGATAGACAGAAGCGACGAATGGTGGGAATAGTCAGAGTCAACCCACAGACCAGCACCAAAGACCTACAACATCATCTTGCTGCAGATGGAGTCACTGTGCATCGTCCAACCATTCGGCGCACTTTACACAAGGAGATGCTGTATGCGAGAGTGATGCAGAGGGAGCCTTTTCTCCGCCCACAGCACAAAAAGTGCCGCTTGAGGTGGGCTAAGGCACATTTGGACAAGCCAGCTTCATTTTGGAATAAGGTGCTGTGGACTGATGAAACTAAAATTGAGTTATTTGGCCATAACAAGGGGCGTTATGCATGGAGGAAAAAGAACACAACATTCCAAGAAAAACACCTGCTACCTACAGTAAAATATGGTGGTGGTTCCATCATGCTGTGGGCTGTGTGACCAGTGCAGGGACTGGGAATCTTGTCAAAGTTGAGGGACACATGGATTCCACTCAGTATCAGCAGATTCTGGAGACCAATGTCCGGGAATCAGTGACAAAGCTGAAGCTGCACCGGGGCTGGATCTTTCAACAAGACAACGACCCTAAACACTGCTCAAAATCCACTAAGGCATTTATGCAGAGGAACAAGTACAACGTTCTGGAATGGCCATCTCAGGCCCCAGACCTGAATATAATGGAAAATCTGTGGTGTGACTTACAGAGAGCTGTCCATGCTCGGAAGCCACCAAACCTGAATGAACTAAAGATGTTTTGTAAAGAGGAATGGTCCAAAATACCTTCAACCAGAATCCAGACTCTCATTGGAACCTACAGGAAGCGTTTAGAGGCTGTAATTTCTGCAAAAGGAGGATCTACTAAATATTGATTTCATTTCTATTTTGTGGTGCCCATATTTATGCACCTGCCTAATGTTGTTTAAACAATTCTAGCACTTTCTGTAAATCCAATAAACTTCATTTCACTTCTCAGATATCACTGTGTGTGTCTCCTATATGATATATTTAACTGACATTTCTTATCGTAACAACCAACAATTTATACAGGAAAATCATGACGATTAACAAGGTTGCCCAAACTTTCGCATCCCACTGTACGTCACATGCACAACTTCCTATTTGAAAATATCAATTTGGTTTCAAAATGACCACAGTAGCTGCCATCTTGGAACCATGTTCCCCTTAGCAACATACTACACACAGGACAGTGTTCCCTACCAACGTTTTCCATTTGTTCAGGTGTCTCCATACTTTTAGACCACCCTGCATGTATGTATATATATATATATATATATATACAATCTGCTGCATGAGGAGGTGGATTCCGGGCTTGGAATCTGTACTTTACCATTTTACCGTACTTTCCGTTGGTTTTTTACCCCTTTGCCCTAGGGAGGGTCAGTCCTTCTCCTCTACAGGTTTCCTTCACTATTGTTTTTCCTCCTCTTAGTGTTGAAGTTTACCATCCTCAGGGCAATTTCATTACTCCTCTGATAATATGGGCTCCTACACATGACCATGTTCAGTCCAGAAAACACAACCCGAGTCGGCCACATCTCTTGGACTGATGGCGGCTCCTCCGACTCAAACTCATTGCATCATGATGATGCAGTGAGGTTGGGTCAGAGGAGCCGCCATTGGTCTGGGAGATGTGGCCGATACATAGGCTGAACCTTAAATAAAAGTATTTGAGAGAGCAGACAATGTGTATGAGTCTTTTTTACTGATCATCATTGGCAACTTTTTGTAACTAATAGAGACTGGGCATCTTTATGGGGGGGTCACTGGACCGGAACCTTAACATACATGCTGTTTGTGGCTGGTGACATTCTGGATGCCCACAGTGTATCCACATCCAATTATCACTTGGCCACCACTCCCACATGGAGTCCCTTGCCCTTGGTGATGTCACCATGTGGGCAGAGCTCCTGTGCTGTGTGAGTTTAGTGTTTCCCTGTATAAGTTGTCAAATACGAAGACCTCTTTCCCACGAACGATATGGATTGCGTCAGGATCTGTTTGGGAAAAAACTGTCAGGTTTGCACACAAGTTCAGTCAGTTTTGCCCGCGTGGATGCGTTTTTTCACACGTGTGAGAAACTGAAATCTCCTAGCAACCATAAGTGAAAAACGGATTACATCCGTATGCAATACGTTTTTCATGCAAGACCCATTCACTTCTATGGAACCGAAGCTGCGTAAAAAACGCAGAATATAGAACATGCTGCGATTTTTTTTTTTTTTTTTCCCTTTCTGGCTCATATGCACTAACATAAGAGGGGGGAAAAGTCATGGCTGTAGCCCGAGAGAACAATGCACTGCTTTTCTAGTGTTTTTCATGGTCTGCACTTGTGATATCTGAAAAAACAAGAGCAAATAACAGACACATAAGGAGATCATGGTACTTTTTTTGGGTTGTTCCCCTTTAAGACTGGGCAGGCTCAGTGGTTAGCACTGGTGCCTTGCAGCGCTGGGCTCTTAGGTTTGAATCCGACCAGGGACAACATCTGCATGGAGTCTGTATGTGCTCCCCGTGTTTGTGTGGCTTTCCTCTAGGTCCTTTGGCTTTCTCCCATATTACAAAGACATACTGATAGGGACCTTAGATTGTGAGCCCCACTGGGGACAGTTGGATGCTAATGTAAAGTGCTGTACAATATAGTAGTGCTATATAAGTGCATAAAATAAATAATAATAAATACTGGACTTAATAAATATTTCACCTGCAGTGACTTACGTCGATCATTGACTAAAAACTCGGCAGATTTCGTTATTCTGTACTGCTATAAAAAACTGACATACAGTCCTGAACAAAAGTTTAAGACCACTTGAAAAATGGTAAAAAATCCTATTTAGCCTGGCTGGATCTTAACAAGGTTCCAAGTAGAGCTTCAACATGCAACAAGAAGAAATGGGAGTGAGACAGAACATTTTTTGAGCATTCAATTTAATGAAAACAACGAATAAACTGAAACAGGCTGTTTTTCAGCTGATCAAAAGTTTAGGACCACACCTCCCAAAAAAACTAAACCCCCCCAAAACAGAAATCCAACTTCCAAACATGAACTCAGTAATGAGTAGCTCCGCCGTTATTGTTTCGGCATGCTTGATGCAAGCGTTTCCATGAGGTGAGTGGGAACATTTCTCCAAGTGGTGAAGACGGCCACACGAAGGCCATCTACTGTCTGGAACTGTTGTCCATTTTTGTAAACTTCCCTTGCCATCCACCCCCAAAGGTTCTCAATTGGATTTAGATCAGGGGAACACGCAGAATGGGCCAAAAGAGTGATGTTATTCTCCTGGAAAAAGTCCCTTGTCCTGCGGGCATTGTGTACTGTAGCTTTGTCCTGTTGAAAAACCCAGTGGTTACCACACAGACGAGGGCCCTCAGTCATGAGGAATGCTCTCTGCAACATCTGGACATAGCCAGCGGCCGTTTGACGCCCCTGCACTTCCTGAAGCTCTATTGTTCCACTGAAGGAAAGAGCACCCCAGACCATTATGGCGCCCCCTCCACTGTGGCGCGTAGGAAACATCTCAGGTGGGATCTGCTTGTCATGCCAGTAACGTTGGAAACCATCAGGACCATCAAGGTTAGATTTTTTTTTCATCAGAGAATAAAACTTTCTTCCACCTTTGAACGTCCCATGTTTGGTGCTCTCTTGCAAAGTCCAAACGAGCAGTTCTGTGGCGTTCAAGGAGACGAGGGCTTTGAAGACGTTTTTTGTTTTTGAAGCCCTTCAGTCTCAGATGCCGTCTGATGGTTATGGGTCTGCAGTCAGCACCAGTAAGGGCCTTAATTTGGGTCGAGGATCGTCCAGTGTCTTGACGTACAGCTAATTGGATCCTCCGGCTCAGTGCTGATGAAATTTTTTTGGGTCTTCCACTTGACTTGTTCCATAACTCTCAGGATCATTTAAGAAATTCCAAATGACTGTCTGACTGCGTCCGACCTCAGCAGCGATGGCGTGCTGTGAGAGACCCTGCTTATGCAGTTCAATAACCCGACCACGTTCAAAAAGGGAGTTTTTTTGCCTTTGCCATCACAACGTGTGACTACCTGACAGAAAATGACAATGAATCCACATCTTTGCACAGATTTGGCCTTTTAAAGACATGTGGTCCTAAAATTTTGATCAACTGAAAAACAGCCTGTTTCAGTTGAATCGTTATTTTCAATTAATTGAATGCTCAAAAAATGTTTTGTCTCACTCCCATTTCTTCTTGTTGCATGTTGAAGCTCTACTTGGAACCTTGTTAAGATCCAACAATGCTAAATATGATTTTTTGCAATTTTTCAAGTGGTCTTAAACTTTTAATCAGGACTGTACCAGTCCAGCGGAGGCCAAAAGGTCCCTCTTCTGGTGTTTTTTGGGTAAATGGAACCTTATGGATTTGTTTGGGGGTGTAAGAAAACCCTAAGCAATTTGTTTCAATTTCTAAATTCTTGAAATTAATGAAACTGAATTTTTGTAAAATTTTTGAAACTAACAAAAGAAAAAGAATAACCAAAAACACTCCAAAAATCAGAATTTTATATGACTTTATTTACAATAAACAGAATAATTAAACATTGAACAAGCCAATAATATAACAGCACAAAGCAGTATTATTCAACCACCATAACCACTTCACCGCCTGCAAGATCTGCACGGCGCAGCCTGCAAAACAACGCAGAGCCTCCCGTCAGGAAAAGGGGGGGAAAGGGTTCCAAAATATTTCGCAACTGTTTTAGCAACATGTCACAGGTATCTGGAATCGCATGGGTTCATTATTTTTTTTCTTTTTATAAATTTTTTTTTTGTTTTCTAAAAAATTTGCCATTTCCGGAGCAAACATTCTTAGAAAAAAAAAAAAATTCTGCACTGGAAATTTCTGTATGAATTCCATCTCGCATTCTTTCCTTTTACTCCTAAAAATTTTAAGTAGAGAAAAATAGAAGCAACAAATTAAAATTGTTTCGCTATGCAGTTTTCCTTAGGAAATTAAAAAGCAAGATCAGTCATTTTTTTTATTTTTATATTTTTTTTTTACAATAAATTATTTCATCCATTACAATAGCCAGCCTTTATTTCGAACAAAATATAAAACATTTTTTTAAAGGGAACAAATCTGTATTGAGCAGAAAACATTTTTTTTAAATTATTATTTCTATTAAGGTGGGGGGGATATGAAAAAGTCCTGGCGTTTAACTTTTTTTTTGTTTTTTTTATTAAGAAACAATTGTCATATAAAATATTCGAAACTCATCGTCATACCTTTTTTTTTTTTTTACATTTACGAAAAGCAGCTGGCTAAAGAGTCTCGATTTGAAATGTAAGAATATTTTTATTTTTTTTGTAGTAGCAATTTACCAAAAAGGTATGGGCCTTAAGTTTTTTTATTTTTTATATTTGCAATTTTTTTTTTTTTTTATTATTTAGTAGTAGGACTTGGAAGCCAAAATAAAAAAAAACACTAACATGCTGGTCTAGTTACAAGGTTCAGAAGTCAGATTTTCAATAAAGTGAATGGCGCCCACTAGAGATTTTTTTTTTTTGTGGTGGGCGCTACTCGTAAAAGGTGAATTGCGTTATGGATTTCGTTACCACGGACCATAACGCAATTCTATGACTGAATGCCTTTAGAGGCGATGCATTATTCATTCCGTCATAATAGAAGTCTATGGCCTGCATACCGGATCCGTCCTGTTTCTGTTATGCAGGAGAGGACTCCAGAATAACGTATGCCGGAATCCATAACGCAATTCACCTTTTACCAGTAAACAAAGCGTGAACGAATTTCATAACCTGAAATTCGCTCATCTCTAGCGCCCACCACAAAAAAAAAAGTATTTGAAGCTTTATATACAGCTAATCGTCTGCAGCAGCAAACAGAACAAGGTCAGTTACCGAAGCAATGATTCCGAGGCACTGCCTTTTCTATGAGAGAAGCAGAGTATGTGCCGATATGTACACGTACACTTAAATTTTTTTGCAAATTTTTTAACTTTTTCGCAGGAAGAGTGGTTTGGTACCCAAATGTGGCCTCATACCTAGGACCTGTAAAATGGACAGTCCAATCACAGACCAATATTATGGCTTCAGTTAAAAAAAAAGTCTTTAAATTTAATTATTTGCATTTTTTGCTTTAGGTGTTTTTTTAATCGTGATAAAAATAAAAAAAATAAGCATAGGACTTGGGCTTCCATATTTAGTGCAAAAACATGGGAATCTAGGGAACACCCAAATTCCATTTTATTTATTTTATTTAAAATGCAACTTTTTAAAAAATTCTCTTTTTTTTTGGCTTTAGGATGTTTATTAAAGGGGGTTGTCTCCTGGGAAGAATTAATTTTAAAAAGTGGCAGAATGTTTAAAAAAATATATTTCTTTCTGACCCCCAATTTTAATGGTTCTCCGGTTTCTCGCTAGCCTCTGCTTCCTGTGTTTTCGAGATGGGAGCAGGAAGTAAAGACCAGTATCACTGGAACATTAACTGCTGGGAATCGGTACAGGTCTTTCACTTATTTAACCCAATTTGAGCATTCTTTTTCCACTGGAAACCCCGCTTTATGCCATTCTGCACCCTTTTCAACATTTTGTTTCCAGCCAGACAACCCCTCATAAGGTACTTAAAGCGTACCTGAGTTTTCAAAAACTGTTTGCATAATGGGTGTGCTCCACTGTAGAATCATAAGGCCTCTTGTAAGGGGCGTTGCGGGTGACATGCGGGAAAATGCACAATTTTTCAGCGCGAGTGCAAAGCTTTTTAATGCGTTTTGCACGCGCGTGAGAAAAATCGGCATGTTTGGTACCCAGACCCGAACCCGGACTTCTTCACAGAAGTTCTGGTTTGGGTTAGGTGTTGTGTAGATTTTATTATTTTTCCTTATAACATGGTTATATGGGAAAATAATAGCATTCTTAATACAGAATGCGAAGTAAATTAGGGATGGAGGGGTTAAAAAAAATAAATCAACTCGCCTCATCCACTTGTTCGCGCAGCCCAGATCGTCTTCTTTCAGGAAAAGAACCTTTGGTAATGTCACTGCGCTCATCACATGGACCATCACCATGGTAATGGACCATGTGATGAGCGCAGTGACGTCACCAAAGGTCCTTTTCCTCCCAGGTCCTCAAAGAAGAAGAAAGAAGAAGAGCCGGGCTTCGCAAACAAGTGGATGAGGTGAGTTTAATATTATTTTTTTTTTTTAACCCCTCCATCCCTAATTTACTATGCATTCGGTATTAAGAATGCTATTATTTTCCCTTATAACCATGTTATAAGGGAAAATAATAAAGATCCCATCCCGATCGTCACCTAGCAACCATGCGTGAAAATCGCACTGCATCCGCACTTGCTTGCGGATGCTTGTGATTTTCACGCAGCCCCATTCCCTTCTATAGGGACTGCGTTGCGTGAAAAACGCACAATATAGAACATGCTGCGATTTTCACGCAACGCACAAGTGATGCGTGAAAATCACCGCTCATGTGCACAGCCCCAAAGAAATGAATGGGTCCAAATTAAGTGCGGGTGCAATGCGTTCACCTCACGCATTGCACCCGCGTGGAAAACTAGCCCGTGTGAAAGAGGCCTAACTGTTAAGGAGCTTCCAGCCATATTATTCCCTGTTTCAACTTGCACAGCTAGATGCATTTCTCTCACAGGCAAGGGGGTTCCTCCCTTCTGTGAAATCTGCCAGTACTATATGCAGTGACCTCACTTCCCACTGAGGGAAAGGAGATATAAGGAGGGAGAGAACACATTTACAGACACACAGGAGCTTCCCTGCTCTTCAGAGGCAGCGTTGAAGCAGTTCTATCAGGCTCAGGAGCTCAGCTAGCTCTGACAGCCCCCAATTTCTTGAGAACCGTCTTCTGTGTCTCTGTTACTAGAGACAGATGTAGCCTAACAACAGACAGTGGACTGCAAACTAGGTGGAAGTGAGCCCCCTAGTGGCCATGACTTTACAGCTTTTTCAGGTGGATGCAGGCAGATTCTTTTTAAATGAAGTGATTTAGAAATTTACCAATTACACCATTCTCTATTAAATTAAATTGTGTGAAAGTACAGCAACTCTTTAAACATATTCTTCATAAGAATTTTCTACCACAGGACACAACTTTAAGTCGGTTGACTCAATGTGACTAAATTGACGCCATCACGTCCTGGTTAGAACTCTTGAAAATAATTGTGATTGATAAAAAGAATCTACAAATATTGAGTGTATGTGTACATATAAATACACCTACTACAAAAAAAACAAAAAAAAAACAGTTTTCGTTAAAAGAAGACCCGTTCTCTTCTCCTAGGACGAAAACCTTAGAGGTCAGAACTAATTCCGATGGGAATGGCGGAAAATCTGTAGAAGCTGAGGTATGAAAGAATAATAAAACCAAAAAAGGCAGTGCCATCGAATAACCAAAAATACAACCCAAAAAATTACTTACAAATCAACTATACATGTCCTTTATACTGTACTTTCCCCCCGAAATCTAACTAATATAAAAAAAAAAATACTGGTGTAAATAGAGATTTCCTTCCATGTACAAAAAAAAACTAAAAGTAAAGTAAAAAAAGAGGAAAAAAACAAAAAAGTAAAGGCCCTATTCGTAATGTTCTTAAGAAAAAGCAAGATAAAAATATACAGATTCCGCTTGCGTTGTACCGTTGTCGGGCACAGGCAGTAGGAATATCCTGAGTATAAGGTTACATTGTTACGAACTTAGTAATGGCGAGTTTTTGGAGGGTATATACAATATCCTAGCAGCAGGTTAAAGCGATTACTCATCTTAGACTACTGACATCTGTAAGCCGTTTGCAGGAACGAAACAGGAAAGTTCTGTCTCTGAACACAAAGTGGCAGGACTGGATTTAAAGGGGTTGTCCAGGATTTAAAAGAAGAAAAAAAAATGGCTGCCTTCTTTCAACCACAGTGCCACACCTGTCTATGGGTCGCGTGTGGTACTGCGGTTTTGACTCCCTTGAATTGAATGGGGTTGAGCTGCAATACCGCACACAACCTGTGGAGAGGTGTGGCGCTGTGTTTGAAGGGAAATAAGCCAAATTTTCGCTGGACCCCTTTAAGTTCATAACTGTGTCCGTGGCGCAAGTTACGCCCATGGTGACACCTCCGTCTGGGCCTGTCCTTCCAACTAGGGCTGGGGAAGGTACACACGCCTTCATGGGCTGCAGTTTTCTAACCCATTACCTATATTCATTCGCTAATGTGTTTTGACGATTGTTAAATATCAACTGGAATTTACATTGCAAGAATTTTTTTTTTTTTTTTTTTTAATTTTCAAAAAAATCATAGCAAAAATATCCAGTTGATATCTCGACATCTACGTACTCTAGGTGTCCTAAAGTTAAATCCAGCCCTGCGTAGTGATGGGTATATTGTATGTACACCATTTTACTGACGGTGACGTGAGCTTTAGCCCTCTGTTGTAAAGCCGATTTTTCTTTTTTTTTACATATCGTCGATTGAGATCTATAGGGGGCGCTGTTGATTTTGGGTATTTTCAACCCCATTTTTTCTGCATAGGATTTTTTCATTTTTTTTCCCATTCTTCATTGGAAAGTCTGTTGCGTACCAAAAAGTTAGTGGCCTCAGGTATAGGACTTTTATTTTCTTGTTGGTTTTAGAATTTTTTTAAAATTTGACCCAAAAATGAAAGTGCTTCCTGTGCTGCTGATTTGATATTAGAGATTTTTATTAGTGTTCTTTTTCTCTTCATTTTAATCTTTTTTTTTTAGCTTAAAAATAAAATGTGGTTGACAACGAGAATTAAAAAATGTAAAATTTTTGGACAAAAAAAAAATTATTGTGAAAAAAAATTATTTAAATGAAAGACAGGAATCATTTTAAAGGCTGGGCTCATCAGAGGTGACCCCTTTCCAAAAGCGTTGATCAACTGGTCGCCCCCACTGGTGCTGGTCTTGGTAGCCCCAGATTTTGCTGGGGGGAAGCCATGGAAAAATCAGGGGAAATGTAGTATTATATGGCAGCACTGTAGGAGTGGCCACCTGAACAGGCACTTACAGAGCGGGTGTCCTTTGTGGCTCATATGGGGTGAGGGTCCCATCTTTGATGTCCATATGTTCCAATAGGGGTCGTCTTTGATGAGGGTAAAAAGCCATGAAGTCATTGGGTTGTCAAAAAAGTTTTCTTTTTTTTTTTTTTTTTTCCAGAAGCAGCGCCACTCCTGTGCACAGGTCAAGTCTGGTACTGCAGCTCAGCTTCATTGAATCTGATCACACTGGTCTGCAATACCTCACACAGCCTGTAGACAAAAGTGGCGCTGTTTCAGAATCTTGAACACATCCTTCATTCTAGATGTCATACGAGTAAATAAGAACCAAAATAGAACTAAACTAGGTCCAGAATTTTTTCATATAGATTTTTAATGTTCTTGATTCATTGAATACAACCTTTAACTCTAATCATGATCGATACTTCCTGAGCATAATTAATGGCAAATCTATTAGAAGGTTGACATTTAGTTAAAATTTTTATATATTTTTTCAAATTTGGGGAAATATTTTCCAGATATTCAAATTTTAACCTCAAAATCAACAGGGCCCCACAAGGTGCAAGTTATCTGCCAATACAATTTTTTTCCCTCCCAACAACTAAAAAAAGTGTCCAAAAAGTTTTTTTATTTTTATTTATAACTACAAGAGATGGCCGTTGAAATACAGGATGTTGGGTGTTGTAGTAATGCTGTCAAACCTCTCGTACCTCCGCCATCGACCCCCGAAGGCTGCAAAGAACGCAGCGGTCGACTTTGCAGAGGTAATATGGCAAGACCTCAATGGACATGAGCTTGAAAGGATTAATGGCTCCTCGTGGGCCGTCCTCGGCAAATCTCACTGACCTCTTTTGCGGATGGAAAGAAAAAAAATAAATCACTTTAGTTAACTCTAAACTCTTAAATCTTATTTTTTCGAGAATTTTTTTTGAAACTTCAGGAAAAAAAATAATAAAAAATTGCGGGCTGCCACCTTCGCTGCTCCAGCAGCAAGAAACGGGTTAAAAAACATGCCCCCAAAAAAATGTGCGCAAAGCTGGCCTCTCACTTCGTAAAAACATGATTGTACATACTAGCCAGAAATAGCTCTACAAATGCACTTCAGCTGCAACAAAGATGCGCTTTACCTCGGTATAATATATATAGACTTTCTCTCTTTTTGTTTTTTTTTCTCCCCCAATCCCCGCCACCCGTAAATTACCCAGAACCCTCCATTTTTCTCCTCCATCTTCTACTTCGGGTTCCACATCAGTGACAGAACCAGCTGAAACTGACATTCTGCGACATTCCTCTTCGGGCGCCAGAAACGCGCCCGTTCCGTTCAGTGTCATCACAGCGACTGCGTACAAAAATAACTATCATCTGTCATTTGGCTCGAAAGGGGGGGGGGGGTGGACCGCGGGTCCGATTGTCCAGCCCTACAGCTCTCTTTCTGTCTTTCTCCAAAAGTCCGACGACCAAACAAGCGTCATCCCAAAAAAACAAAAAGACGCGGGGCTTGAGGGGAATTGCAAAAAACTCGGCAAATGTTTTTGTTTTTTCTCCCTCTCTCCCCTTTTTTTTCTCACATTCGTCAACACGTCTTTCACTTCGCAGTCTTCCTACCCAAAAGGATGGCCGCAGTGTAAGAGATATCAGACATCTCTGCAAAAACGTATATATACGCTGCATATATATAGACTCCAAACAATTGTCCGCGTTGCTCTTCTCGTCACGCTTTCTGTCGCTCCCCTTCACAAGGTTTCGTATGAGCAAGTTGTCATTCGGTCAGAAGCTGTTGCAAAAGGCTCTTTTGTTGAGCCTGTGGGGTTTGGGGGCCGGATGTGGTCTTCTGTGGAGGCATGGGTCCTGATTGGTTTAGGTAAGTGTCTCCGCCCACGAGGTTCACTGTACACTGAACATCTGCAAAGACTTGCACTTGTTGTACCTGCTGGGAGAAGGAGAATATAAGATACTTTGGACTTCACCCATCTCTAGCTAAAGGACACAACCTGTCGAGATGAGGAGCTGGAAATAAACAGCCATGTTTTCTAATCCTGGACAGTCCATTTAAGGCACAAGCTGGGATAAGAATAATCAAAACCGCATGATGAAATCTTGTATACTGATATGCTGTGTCACTGTATGTGCCCCCAGAGATGTACATTCACATACATGCCCCCAAAGAAATACTGTCACTATATGTTCCTGCAGAAATATACTGTCATACATTTGCTTCCAGAGACATACTGTGCCGCCACGTGTTCCCGCAAAAATATTTTCCTGTAACGATATACTATCACATATATACCTGTACAGATATACCTGGCCACCATATGTGCCCTCAGAGATATACTGTGCCACCACATGTGCCCCCAGAGATGTACTGTGCCACCACATGTGCCCTCAGAGATGTACTGTGCCACCACATGTGCCCTCAGATGTACTGTGCCACCACATGTGCCCTCAGAGATGTACTGTGCCACCACATGTGCCCTCAGAGATGTAATGTGCCACCATATGTGCCCTCAGAGATGTAATGTGCCACCATATGTGCCCTCAGAGATGTAATGTGCCACCATATGTGCCCTCAGAGATGTAATGTGCCACCATATGTGCCCTCAGAGATGTAATGTGCCACCATATGTGCCCTTAGAGCTGTACTGTGCCACCATGTGCACCCAGAGATGTACTGTGCCACCATATGTGCCCTCAGAGATGCACTGTGCCACCATATGTGCCCCCAGAGATGCACTGTGCCACCATATGTGCCCCCAGAGATGTACTGTGCCACCACATGTGCCCTCAGAGATGTAATGTGCCACCATATGTGCCCTCAGAGATGTAATGTGCCACCATATGTGCCCTCAGAGATGTAATGTGCCACCATATGTGCCCTTAGAGATGTACTGTGCCACCATGTGCACCCAGAGATGTACTGTGCCACCATATGTGCCCTCAGAGATTCACTGTGCCACCACATGTGCCCTCAGAGATGTACTGTGCCACCACATGTGCCCCCAGAGATATACTGTGCCACCACATGTGCCCCCAGAGATGTACTGTGCCACCACATGTGCCCTCAGAGATGTAATGTGCCACCACATGTGCCCTCAGAGATGTAATGTGCCACCATATGTGCCCTTAGAGATGTACTGTGCCACCATGTGCACCCAGAGATGTACTGTGCCACCATATGTGCCCTCAGAGATGCACTGTGCCACCATATGTGCCCCCAGAGATGCACTGTGCCACCATATGTGCCCCCAGAGATGTACTGTGCCACCACATGTGCCCTCAGAGATGTACTGTGCCACCATGTGCACCCAGAGATGTACTGTGCCACCACATGTGCCCCCAGAGATGTAATGTGCCACCATGTGTCCCCAGAGATGTAATGTGCCACCATGTGTCCCCAGAGATGTAATGTGCCACCACATGTGTCCCCAGAGATGTAATGTGCCACCACATGTGTCCCCAGAGATGTAATGTGCCACCACATGTGCCCCCAGAGATGTAATGTGCCACAATGTGTCCCCAGAGATGTAATGTGCCACCACATGTGTCCCCAGAGATATAATGTGCCACCATATGTGCCCCCAGAGATGTAATGTGCCACCACATGTGTCCCCAGAGATGTAATGTGCCACCATATGTGCCCCCAGAGATGTACTGTGCCACCATATGTGCCCCCAGAGATGTACTGTGCCACCATATGTGCCCCCAGAGATGTACTGTGCCACCATATGTGCCCCCAGAGATATACTGTGCCAGCACATGTGCCCTCATAGATATACTGTGCCATCATATGTGCCCCAGAGATGTAATGTGCCACCATATGTGTCCCCAGAGATGTAATGTGCCACCACATGTGCCCCCAGAGATATAATGTGCCACCATATGTGTCCCCAGAGATGTAATGTGCCACCATATGTGTCCCCAGAGATGTAATGTGCCACCATATGTGTCCCCAGAGATGTAATGTGCCACCATATGTGTCCGCAGAGATGTAATGTGCCACCATATGTGTCCGCAGAGATGTAATGTGCCACCATATGTGTCCCCAGAGATGTAATGTGCCACCACTTTTAATAAAAGATGCTGCCCAACCTGAAACTGCTGAGATCAATGAGGCATGAGGCACCGGTAGTCCTGAGGCACTAAGACTGATAGGTCCTGATATTTACCTGCCCCGTGTCTGGCTCTGTTTTCAGCAGATCTGTTGAGGAGAGTTGGTTGCAGTAAAGCCCACCTGGTCTCAGAGATGGATCATTCACCTGCTGTAAGGAAGACACTTGCGTCACAGAATATTCTAGAGCGTTACTACCAATGAAATATTAACCCCCCCAATCCTGTTACCAGGTATGTATCCAGAGCCTGAGGGTCCTGGAGAGAACATCACCTAAAGGCCTCCACCACCTTCCCAACCATGTTAGGTTGGGCAGTAGATGGTGTGGAAAGTGCGGATTTAAGAATGTAAGTTCTTCTGAGGATTTAGTCTCTGTATACCATTATTATTATTGGAGAGCGTCACTTAGGCACTATATGGTGGTATTTAGACAAGCTCTACATGATGCTGTTATATGTGCATGGTATAGTGGTATTATTTAAAGGAGTTATACTGGAATTTATAAGATAGGTCATCAATATCAGATCCGACGCTCTGGATCCCCGCCCATCAGTTATTAGAAGAGGCCGGGTTCTCTGCGAGTGCCAAGGCCTCTTCCTAGGCCATGTGACGTCATCATACATCAGTCACATTCAAGTGACTGGGGCTGAGCTGCAATACCAAGCACAGCCGCTATACGATCTACGGCGCTGTGCTTGGTAAGCGCTCAGGAGGCCTCCACACTCGTCAGACCTCTGGTGAGCACTGCAGCTTCATGAAACCGCTAATCGGCAGGGGTGCCGGGACTCGGACCCCCACTGATGGGAAATTGATGACCTATCCTGTGGACAGGCCATCAATATTAACTCTCGGATAACCCCTTTAAATAATACCACTATACAATGCACATATAACAGCGTCATGTGGAGCTTGTCTAAATACCGCCATTTAGTGCCTAAGTGACGCTGTCCAACAATAATATTGGTATACCGAGACTACATCCTCAGAAGAACTTACCTTCTACCGCCATTATCCATCCCTCACTTTCCCTTTAAGCACAGCATATAGTGCACCATATGATATGGCATTATGTAGACACTATATAGCGTCATTATTTACCTTATTATTTCAATCTACTCTTCATTCTCCTTTCAGAAATAGGTAATAGACCGAATGACATCAATCTGGCCCTGACTATATAACCGCTGCTAACATACACACCGTACAGTCACATCCATTATGCTCCTGACCACAGTGACAACCCTTTCACTGCGCCGCCATGACTCACCTGGTCTGTACACATGCTATTCATGGCCTGCATGGGCAGCGAGCTCATCTGCATCTGCCCAGTCATCTGGTTGACATTCTGGACGCCGGCGTTGTTGCCCCCCATAGATACCGTGATGCTCATGTTGTTGTACATTCCTTGCTGGCCTGGGTTAGGCTGAGTCTGTCCCGCTTGCCCATAGACACTGTGGAAGCAAGACAAGAGATGGTGAGATGGTTACAGGAGTCACCATTGTAGAAGAAAAGGTTGAGGACGCTCAGCGCGTTGTACCTACCTCGAGCTCCCCAGTGTGCCCTGCTGCCAACTTTTAAGGTCTGGTGACTGGTACCCGGGGGTGGATGGATTCTGTTGGAGCATCGGGCTTTGAGAAGGGGTCAGACGAGGGGACATCAAGGGACTGGTGGGACTTAGAGATGGCGCAAATGTTGGATCGGCCTGCTGGCTAATACCTGCAGACAACAGAGGTAGACTGGTGAGCTTCATCGTAAACTATGGCTGAATTTCCAGCACGTCCAGGCCATGCCACTTGGTTCTAAAGTCCCCTACAAGAGCCTGTTTTGTAGGCCCAGAAAAGGTTAAAACTTGCTCACCCTGGTGGCCACCAATTTCCTGTGTCACCTCCCAACCCCAACATAATGGACAAATGTGAAAGATTTGAGTTGTCAAGTTTCAGTTTCACCCCGTACCTGTTCCCGAGTACTGAAAGACGTTTTGCGTCATCTGAGAGTTCATCCCGGCTGCAAACTGTCCTCCAACGTTTCCCATCATGCCTCTGTTCACCATTCCTCCTCGAGTGGCGCCTCCTCGGTTGGGCAAGGTGGCCTCAGGGGTTGTGGCCATAGGTGAAAAGGGACTGGTGGACGGAGGTGGGTTCACGGGGTTTGTACCATAACTGTGAGGATAAGGGAACTGCTGGGGAGGTCCTTGTGGGAGCCTAGAAGCTCCTATGGTGACGGGAAGTCCAGCATTAGGGGGCAGGTTGTTGCCAAAATTTTGCTGCCTCATAAGAAGAGCTCTTTGCTGCATGATTTGCTGTTGCTGTTGGCGATGTTGCTGGCTGTAGAGTTCCCGCTGGCGCTGGGCGAGCATCTGAGCATTTATCGGAGGCTACGGAGAAAGAAGAACATGGAATCAAGTCACTTCAAGGACCAGCCTGGTTCCTCAAAGCCCCAATGCCCACAACTGGTCTGGTCTACAGTACTAGAGTGGATCATAGATGGAGAAG
Organism: Bufo gargarizans; assembly: GCF_014858855.1. Classification (NCBI taxonomy): domain Eukaryota; kingdom Metazoa; phylum Chordata; class Amphibia; order Anura; family Bufonidae; genus Bufo; species Bufo gargarizans. The sequence continues at coordinate 46,458,223 of NC_058083.1, read as the reverse complement.
AACCATCGGAAGCCCTCAATGGTAGGTATATAATGTGACCATGTGGTGGTTCCTGAAGTGTCTTCTACAACTCAAAAAGTTTACTTCACAGTTTGACAAATGTAAACCGTCCTCTCACTGACAGTACCTGAGGGGTAATGGCTTGCTGCATTTGTTGCATGCCGGGTCTCATTCCCATCTGAACTGCATTGCCAACTCCAAACTGACTGAGAATGGCCTGCCGGTTCTGGTGTAGCATCTAATAGAGCAAAAGGTTATATGACCATAAGGGAGACATACATAGGAGCAGTATTATAGTAGTTATATTCTTGTACATAGGAGCAGTATTATAGTAGTTATATTCTTGTACATAGGAGGCAGTATTATAGTAGTTATATTCTTGTACATAGGAGCAGTATTATAGTAGTTATATTCTTGTACATAGGAGGCAGTATTATAGAAGTTATATTCTTGTACATAGGAGCAGTATTATAGTAGTTATATTCTTGTATATCGGAGGCAGTATTATAGTAGTTAGATTCTTGTACATAGGAGGGAGTCTTATAGTATCTATTTTCTTGTACATAGGAGCAGTATTATAGTAGTTATATTCTTGTACATAGGAGCAGTATTATAGCTGTTATATTCTTGTACATAGGAGAAGTATTATAGTAGTTCTTTTCTTGTACATAGGAGGTGTAGTATAGTAGTTATATTTTTGTACATAGGAGCAGTATTATAGTAGTTACAGTGGAGGAAATAATTATTTGACCCCTCACTGATTTTGTAAGTTTGTCCAATGACAAAGAAATGAAAAGTCTCAGAACAGTATCATTTCAATGGTAGGTTTATTGTAACAGTGGCAGATAGCACATCAAAAGGAAAATCGAAAAAATAACTTTAAATAAAAGATAGCAACTGATTTGCATTTCATTGAGTGAAATAAGTATTTGAACCCCTACCAACCATTAAGAGTTCTGGCTCCCACAGAGTGGTTAGACACTTCTACTCAATTAGTCACCCTCATTAAGGACACCTGTCTTAACTAGTCACCTGTATAAAAGACACCTGTCCACAGAATCAATCAATCAAGCAGACTCCAAACTCTCCAACATGGGAAAGACCAAAGAGCTGTCCAAGGATGTCAGAGACAAAATTGTAGACCTGCACAAGGCTGGAATGGGCTACAAAACCATTAGCAAGAAGCTGGGAGAGAAGGTGACAACTGTTGGTGCGATTGTTCGAAAATGGAAGGAGCACAAAATGACCATCAATCGACCTCGCTCTGGGGCTCCACGCAAGATCTCACCTCGTGGGGTGTCAATGGTTCTGAGAAAGGTGAAAAAGCATCCTAGAACTACACGGGAGGAGTTAGTTAATGACCTCAAATTAGCAGGGACCACAGTCACCAAGAAAACCATTGGAAACACATTACACCGCAATGGATTAAAATCCTGCAGGGCTCGCAAGGTCCCCCTGCTCAGGAAGGCACATGTGCAGGCCCGTCTGAAGTTTGCCAATGAACACCTGAATGATTCAGAGAGTGACTGGGAGAAGGTGCTGTGGTCTGATGAGACCAAAATAGAGCTCTTTGGCATTAACTCAACTCGCTGTGTTTGGAGGAAGAAAAATGCTGCCTATGACCCCCAAAACACCGTCCCCACCGTCAAGCATGGGGGTGGAAACATTTTGCTTTGGGGGTGTTTTTCTGCTAAGGGCACAGGACAACTTATTCGCATAAACGGGAAAATGGACGGAGCCATGTATCGTGAAATCCTGAGCGACAACCTCCTTCCCTCTGCCAGGAAACTGAAAATGGGTCGTGGATGGGTGTTCCAGCACGACAATGACCCAAAACATACAGCAAAGGCAACAAAGGAGTGGCTCAAGAAGAAGCACATTAAGGTCATGGAGTGGCCTAGTCAGTCTCCGGACCTTAATCCAATCGAAAACCTATGGAGGGAGCTCAAGCTCAGAGTTGCACAGAGACAGCCTCGAAACCTTAGGGATTTAGAGATGATCTGCAAAGAGGAGTGGACCAACATTCCTCCTAAAATGTGCGCAAACTTGGTCATCAATTACAAGAAACGTTTGACCTCTGTGCTTGCAAACAAGGGTTTTTCCACCAAGTATTAAGTCTTTTTTTGTTAGAGGGTTCAAATACTTATTTCACTCAATGAAATGCAAATCAGTTGCTATCTTTTATTTAAAGTTATTTTTTCGATTTTCCTTTTGATGTGCTATCTGCCACTGTTACAATAAACCTACCATTGAAATGATACTGTTCTGAGACTTTTCATTTCTTTGTCATTGGACAAACTTACAAAATCAGTGAGGGGTCAAATAATTATTTCCTCCACTGTATATTCTTGTACATAGGATGCAGTATTATAGTAGATATATTCTTGTACATAGGAGCAGTATTATAGTAGTTATATTCTTGTACATAGGAGCAGTATTATAGTAGTTATATTCTTGTACATAGGAGCAGTATTATAGTAGTTATATTCTTGTACATAGGAGCAGTATTATAGTAGTTATATTCTTGTACATAGGAGCAGTATTATAGTAGTTATATTATTGCACATAGGAGGCAGTATTATAGTAGTTATATTCTTGTACATAGGAGCAGTATTATAGTAGTTATATTCTTGTACATAGGAGGCAGTATTATAGTAGTTATATTCTTGTACATAGGAGCAGTATTATAGTAGTTATATTCTTGTACATAGGAGCAGTATTATAGTAGTTATATTCTTGTACATAGGAGCAGTATAATAGTAGTTATATTCTTGTACATAGGAGCAGTATTATAGTAATTATATTCTTGTACATAGGAGCAGTATTATAGTAGTTATATTATTGCACATAGGAGGCAGTATTATAGTAGTTATATTCTTGTACATAGGAGCAGTATTATAGTAGTTGTATTCTTGTACATAGGAGCAGTATTATAGTAGTTATATTCTTGTACATAGGAGCAGTATAATAGTAGTTATATTCTTGTACATAGGAGCTGTATTATAGTAGTTATATTCCTGCACATAGGGGCTGTATTATAGTAGTTATATTCCTGCACATAGGGGCTGTATTATGCTACTTACTAACAGATGTTGTTTTAGTATTATACAAGTCAGGATAACACTATAGCTTGTATAGATCATTTTTACACTCTCTCTATTATGAACCTTGGTTGTGGTTATAGCCATATTTGATGTTACCTGCTGTTGTCCTTGTATCCTTTGTTGAAGCTGAAGACGTAGCTGGTTGGAGGCCGTTCCTGGCCTGGCTAGTGCCTGCCGAGGTTGCATGTTCATAACATTTGGATGAGCCCCTCGTGGGAGAGGAGGTGGCACTTGAACAGGCATAGGACCAAAATTAGTCTTCTGCCTGACCATGCTGGAGAAGGGACTGGGAAGTCCGGGGTTGGGAGAGACAGCAGGGTAGGACTGAGGATACATTCCCGGCTTCTTTTCCATGAGCACTGGAGCGACTGGTGGTTGCTGAGAAAATCTGTCATTGATGATGTCCAGACCACCTCCCTATGGAATACCGATAAGTAAAATGTAAGCCAATGTAAATAATATGTAATGTAAATATCATCCATGACATAATATGATGTGAGACCGCACTGCTAACACTTCCAAAACGGAGATATGAGGATTTCTCTTCATTTTTATTTAAACCCCCGATGATTTGGGGTGCCCTGCCCTGTCCACTATTTCTGTGTGGACATCCACTTCCTCCTTACGTCATGACCTTGTACCCTACCAGAACATCATACAAATCTCATTACTCAATGAGTCATAATGGAAGCAGTATCCTTGAATGGTTTTCCAGGATTAGAATAAAAAATTTTATTTTATTTTTTCAAGAAATAGCGCCACCCTTGTCCACAGGCTATGTATGATACTGCAGCTCAGTACTTGAATGGGCACGAGTTGCAATACCAATTACAGCCCCTAGACAAGAGTGGCGCTGTTTCTTGAAAACTGCAAAATCCCAAAACAAAGCATTAGAAAACCATGGGTGCTATCTTCAGAAATCGGCACCACAGCTGCCCACAGGTTATGTTTGGTATTGCAGCGCAGCCAAAGCCTATACATAAGGGTGGTGCTGCTCCTTCATAATAATCCTAGACAAGCCCTTTAGGAAAGTTTGGATGTGAATATAAATTATGACCAACATTTCAAGATGCTAAAATACAAACATTTCATAGATTTCTAGAAAAATGTAGACTCACAAAAATGTCTGTAGCCACCATGGCCTGCAGCCCCCTGGCATTGATTCTGTCCATGAAAGTCTCTCCATACCACCAGTCCAGCCTGGAGGCTTCCCCATAAATCCTCCATACCTGCACTAGCTTGTCGATTCCCAGGGCTCTGTCCAGTTCGGCCAGCTCATTCTCGTCTTTGCCATTGAGGTAGGATACGAGCTGCTCCAGGAGGATCTTCTCATCGTTTTGTCCCTCCATAGTGGTTGGAGGACACAGAAAGTCATCAATTCTGCCGAAGGAAGACAAAAACCGTTATGGAGCTGCGGGCACGACGGCAGAGGTCGCCAGCGCTAATTCAATGACATGAATCGTTGCCTACGTGAATTGTCCTTGTTTTTGGCATGGAAAAGGCAAATTGTCTAAGCACATTAGGGGAGCACAATGAGGAGAGGGATTTCGAGGCCTTACCCTGTTTAGACAAATTTCAGTTCTTGTCTATAGAGATTTCCTATCATCTTGTACCCTTAGGAGGGGCTTGTTCTTGACTGGACAGCCTAATGACTAAAACCTGTCTGAACCTCCAACCTCTCTTTTTAGGATTATGAAACGTCAGATTAGGGCAGATCTTGGGACATAAGACAGAGGGTCTTGGGACATAAGAAAGCCTCTTTGCCCCTCCACCCAAGTCCAGAGTTGGTGAAGATCAACAACCCTTGAATCTACAAGGCCAGTGGAGTGGTTGGTATGGTGCTACCTGTCCTGTGTGTACCGTGTTAATGGGCTACAACCACCTATTGCCAGGAAATTAGCTAGAGTCGGATGCAGCGGGTCAACACGAGTAGCCCAATATCATCATTACCCTCCTCTGCTACAGACCAGGTGCGGCATGTGACCACTCTCCCAGGGTGTTATAGGGGGACCATATCAGTATTGGTTTCCTTTGGTGAGTTTCTTGGCTATTTGTCCATTTGCATTTCAGTTATTTGTAGCTCACTAACCATCAGCCCATTTTGGCTTTGACTTTCACCAACCCCGATCTGTCCTGACTAGATCCCTAGCCCAGCCTGATTTTGCCATCTGACAGTCTAGCGGGTCTATCCTGGTGACCACAACCTGGGTATGTGACCAGTAAAGACCACAATATCTTGTGTGAGTGAAGAGATAACTTCAACTCCACACCTCGTACCCACCAACTCAATAAGGGTCTACTAGACCTATTCATCTCTGCTTATCTTCTTCTATCACCCTCAGGTCTGATTTGCTCTTGCTTCTCGATGCTCAACTTTGGGTCCGTCTGGAAAGTTTGCCATCTACATAACTGTGGCCAGGAACCGGCATCGAAGTACGCTCCTGGACTAGTAACAACTGGTCTACAGCCATGGTGGGGCTATGGACTTTCATAAGGTCTAAAGTCTAGTCTATTCAGCTCACAAAGGCTTGCCTAGACTGGATTCAAAGTAGCAAACCCTCAGCTGTAACAATAGGCACTTTTTAGCCTCGGATATGAATAATGTTTCCAATCCACTGACAGGCAGGCAAAGGCTGCTAGGCCCCTCTACCCTATGACAGCAAGACTGGAGGATCAAAGATGGGCGTCATGGTGGTAATGACCCTCAGAACCTCCCTCTTTACCCAGGAGCTTTCTTCTAAGCTGCATGCTAACAACCCATGGTTCTCATGATCATGGGGAGCATCATGGTTGATAGTAGCAGGCTGATCACAGTACAAAATATTTTTCAAAAATTTGGGCTGCGGCTATGACATTGCATTAGACTGAGGAATGAAAACCCCAACTGGTGTGTTCACTGCAGTCTTCAAGAAGGGTTAAGTCGATAATCTGGTAAACCCTGCTTTGCATCCATTCTGTACGTCAACTAGAAACCATCATATGTAAAGAATTAAATAGGTCACCATTGACCCAGGGGCTTCGAGGCTCCTCCACAGCTCCATCGACATTCTGTTCCGGAGTGTTTCTAATATGTAAGGTATCAGGTCCCCTCGAAAGAAAGAAAATAAAAATCTTATAATTACACCCAGGACCATTTAGCCTAATAAAATCCTGCGATGTGCCAGGGAAACAGAAGGCAGCTTTGATAGCGAATACGTGGAGCGGGCGCTTCCTCCGGACCAGTAATGTTTATCCTTTTAGTGATAGATGAGTACCAGATGTGGAGACCCCGAGCTGAAAATATAAAAACAACTGCAGGGACGGCCTCGTGTGCGCAGCTCCTCCGAGAAAAAAAATATTTCCAACCCCTGTGCTGCCCTGAGCACAATTAACTCACTGTTGGCTGGGGCATTAGACGGGCACTGCCAACGCCCGACTCCTCTAAGATGTGAAAAATCTTACTTTGTTCTGAAAAGACCAGGACTCAAAGTGGATTTGTCATCCTCCAGCATAACTTGAGCTGCATGAGAGTTGAGTCTCACAATTCTCTTCCCATCCGTTCCACTGTTGTGTTCAGGGGCAACTCTCTAGCGCTGCCACCTGGTGGATGAATGGTGTTACACCTGCTAGGTGATGGACTTGGATCCCGTTGACCGTGGTGCGTGCCCTGACCCAATCCTCGACCACCTCAATGACTATGACGTTAGGAGGCCATTAGGCGGGATTGTGCCCTGTGAAGGGCCTTCTATTGACAACCCCTACAGTGCACCATATAGCACTCACATACAAAAACACTGCCACACCAGTGCTTCAGCAATGCAGCCATGCCACCTGAAGCAATTCCTGTTATATGGGGGGCACACAGCAACATGACTACTGACGGTGCTGGAAGAGCGTGGAGCCGAGCAGGCAGTCTACAGACACAAGCGGTTGCTGGAGGAAGTCTTCATGACGGTCAGGGTCGGATGAAGAAGAAAAAAGAAAGTGACCGATTCCAATCAGAGACATAACTGTACTGTAATCATGTATACAGCATGCAGAGCGCCTATGTAGAACTGCTATTTACCGCTATATGGTGGATTCTATTAACTGTCAGCATGATGGCATTTAGTAGCCCTGTGGCGGTATTTTGTGTTCATGGTGAAGCATATATTGGTAATATTGGTACTATATACAGGGTTTTGTTCAGTACCAGTATGGCGATAATATAGTATTTTTGACATGCTGAGTGTTATTATTTAGTAACTGTATGATGGTATTATTTAGTGGGTTGTTATCATATATAGAAAATTGTCTTTTTTTCAATGAGGACCCTAACAACAGCACTGGGTCTCGCAGGTAGGGGGCGGCTGCATAAAATTTTCCACGCCACTAAAAGCAGGGCCCCTTTAGCTGCCATGCCTGCTACCCCCCTGCCCAGGCCTAATGCAAGTCCTCCGCTGAATTTTTCCTCCATTGTCATACAGCACTGCTACTCTAAAAGTGGCCACTAGGTGGCGGCGTTCCTTTTCAGAGGTCGTACAAGCAAATTTACCGTAAATGATGCAGACCGAAAAAAAAAAAAAAAAAAAAAAAAGAATTCAAAGCCCTCGCGACGTTCCTATTATGCCCTGGGAATTCAGGTGCCTTTGATTTCCTCTAAAAGCACCGAAGGGGAGCAAAGAGCGCCTGAAGGGGATTATCGGTGCATACTCCCTGGGGAAAAACATGTGATCCCATTGGTCTGCCCTAAACTCCCTAGAAACTTCCCAGAGCTTTTTAAGGAACAGAGACCTAAAGAATAACAGGCGGCTGCGAGCCTTCTATAAATAGCAGGTCGGCTGTGCAATGTTTTGTGCTCTCTGTCCTCAGAAGACCCCTCTGATGAGGTAGAGGGATCTGCACATACATCTCCTCTATGGCTTTATGTGCCTTCCGGGCTCTTGCTATTATAATGCAGTTGTAGGCGGTGGAGATATTATAGAGCGAGGCTGTCCCGTGCAGTAACGAGGCGTGCAACGTGCTCCTCTGAGCTTCATTCTTTACGTTTCCTTCTGCTGGATCTCAGGCTGTAAAGGACAACATATGTTAGGGGCCCAGCTAAGGGTTGGGACAGACCTACACAACACTGCAGGCTAGGCGGGGGAGGACATAGCTCCCCTAAAGCCCTCAAGCTTCTCAAATACTTATTCAAAAATGTGTTGTCAGAATTTAATCCGACATCTGAAAATAATTTGCAGAGGTCTTTGCGGCAAGGTGCGGCGAGCTGGGCTCTATCCGTTAAATAATTGAGGGTTACCCTTGTCTTTAAAGGGCCCACACTGTAGAATCCAAACTCGGAGATCTCGTTGCTCCAATAAAGTCGTAGTGTTTTTGCTTGAAATCCATGGAGGTCTGTAGATCCTATTGGCCTGAAAAGGGATCCCGTCCACCCCTGGACCAGTTCAATATGCCCCATGAAATATAGGTTGTCAAAATCATGCTGATCCTTAAAATGATGCCTCAATCTTCTACTTCAAAGGTAACTCCATCTGGAGAAATGTCTCCAGTGTTGGTGGGACATCTACCACTATCTATACTGCGACCACCTCATGGAAAATCTATGAAATCATGACATGGGATCTTGGCATCCAACGTGTGCAGGACTACAGTCAAAACCAGTGGCCATATGATCATAAAACCTTGGTCTACCCCTTTAAGAAACGCAATCTTTTATTTTTTGAGGTTACTCACTCTTCCTGTGTGTTCGGAGTCACACGGTTCAGTAAAGTCAAGCTGTCCGACCAAGGCATCTGGTCAGCAATCCCCGACTGTCCAAACTGATCTGCGATTCCCAAGTCTGAGTCTGGCAGACCTGAAGATATAAGAAATTAAAAAGAAAACCGATCAAGCTGGATATGCAGTGGACCGCATAACGTACAACTGGTAGCACTTGTTATGGTTTTTGAGGCTGCAATGAGAGGACCAGCCATTAGGTGGCAGTGAATGCCATTACTGCACATGTGGTTGCTATGATTTGCAGAGTTTCCAGGTCACTGTAAACATATCAGTGAAATAAAAAAAAACTAAAAGTTGTCACAAGTAAAAAAAATAAAAATTTATAAAAAGTTGAACGGAAATTCCATCAGGTTACTACCCTTTAAATAGCCACAGGAGGACACTTATGGTAGCTACAAGCTGTGCATATAAAGAACGTATATAATTTATATACCATTCATAGCCATACGATCAGATCTTGCAATATTTTGACTGGCCAATGAGTTGACCAACTTTTAAGGAATTCACAACTATGGTAGAGAGGTCGGGAGAGCCAGACCACCTAGACCACAAAGGATCAAACCCACCAGGATCCATCAAAGATCCATTAACTGGAAATACTAGACTGCTCCTTGACATAGGAACTTATTTCGGGTGAGGTGATGAGGAAAATTTGTAGGTCAACTGAGAAACCTTGTGGGAACTTCTTAATTGCTAAATTTGTGTCTTGTACTAGGTGGTGGCATCTAGCACTAGGTGCAACGATATCACACCAGGTGCTGTTTTCTCATGCAAAATCCCACTCCAGGTTGCACTAGAAGGAACAGTCTTCTCTTAGTTAGTGCCATCTGTTTTCTCATTAAGTTCCATACAAGGTAACACCATCTCAGAATAGATGCCATCTTACTGGACTAGGTGGAACACTCTCACACAAGACAGGCGTCCCTATCTCACCATCTGTCAGAAAGCTCTCTCTCTTGTGCCACTGACAGGTATTACAGGGATTGTCTCACTACAAACATTGGTGGCATATTGCTAGGACCCATGTCTATCTCGAGAACGGAGCGCCCAAAGTGAAGGAGAGTGCACCACGCGTGTGCAGCTACCCTCTATACATTTCTCTAGGAGTAGTGAAAATAGCCAAGTGTCGCACTCAGCTATTTTCGCAAGCCCCATAGGAACGAATGAAGAGCGCACTGTGCAAGCCCGGCCACCACTCCACTCACTTCTGCCAGAGTGCTCTGCTATCTCTGAACTTCTAATAGAAGTTTCACTGGGCTGCGAGAAGTACATGGCCCCCCGCAGTAGGACCCCCACCGATCTAATAGTTATCCCCTATAGTGTAGATAGTGGATAAATTCAAACAACTGGAATATTAAAAGGTAGCTACCTACAGGTGGCACTAGAGAGACAGAAGGAGAGCTCATTTGCATAGTTCTTCCCAGGGAGCATTGCATGTACTGCCTACACCAGCTGGATCTCCACAAGGAGAGCCAGTACCTCAGTTGCACTACTGTACAAGATGGCGTTCTCTTGTTCGGTCTGGTGGTTGGGTGGGTGGTTGGATAGGGAAGCCCTAGCATTACCCGCAGTTTATGCAGACCTTGCATAGTACCAAAATACAACCTGCTCCTCTTCATTCTCGGCCCATAAATTTAAACCTGTTGGAAGCTCTTCTTTCCCTCCCTAGGGCGACATGGTGCTAGGGAGACGGTAACGCAAACATATGTACCTTAGTCACATATCACATTTCTATTTAGCTCTTCATATGCAAACCGTGCTAAGGAAAACAGCTTGGAGATGTCAGGCCGGGGCCCCGCGTGGCTGGCTCTGTGTTCAGGCACTTAACATGCATATTATACAAGATGTCCTAATGAGACGGGACTGTATTTACACACATCTGCTGGCACAATTAACTGCAGGCGATTAATTGCAGATTTATAGGGACATGAAAGAAGATAAAGCCTGCGCTTCCCTCACAGAGAGGGGGTAAACCTGTGGCGGAGCCCTTATGAATGCCCCTGGTGAGGTGTAAATCTTGGGGGAAGGGAAGCAGACTGCCCAAGAAAATTCCAGGGGATAGGTGCAGCATGGGAGAAGTCTTGGTGACTGGACAGAGACGTTGTGATAAGAAAGGACAGGCATACATACTATAGATCACAGGTGGTAGGCAAAGAAGACGTGTTGGAAGATATTAGCATTATGGGCAGTTTGAGTTTTGGTTTGGCTTGTCAAAGAGAAGAGGTAACCCACCATTGCCCCAAAGATTGGGATATTAATATTCCCTCGTTGACAGTTACGTCCTGCTATATAAGAAATTGAGTTTACATACCAGGATCTGTCTGAAATGTTGGCGCTCCGGGTAAAACTCCACGGCCCTGTTCCGGTGTCAGTCCTGACCAGGGACTGGTGTCAGTATGTGCAGGGAATGGATTTAGTTCCGGGTTTAAGGACTCACAGAATTCAAAGGGAAACTGGGTTAGGTTGACGCCATTGAAATCTAAGGAGTAAGGAACATGCATGTGTGCGGTTAGAGTCATGCCAGGTACATGCAATATCCATGCATCCATCCTACTATGCAACTTCTGTTGAATGCAAGCAATAAGCCTAGAACAGAAATGTTGCCCCCATACCCTCATCCTATAGTAGTCCGTGTTGCCCACCCCCTTCCTAAAATTCTTTAATTTAAGGAAACTTGGTCAATGTCTCCACCTCCCAAAATATATCTACCAGATGTTCATGTTCCCATTCTTGAATGTCCAATATCTTGACCATTTATGAAATCTAAACCATTCATTAAGCCCGGGAAGTTGATATTTGGCCAACGAGTGTCTTACGACACTGGTTAAATCATTGGGATCAAAAAGGTTTGGTGAACCCCAGACCACATATATTGGTGTGGATGCCAGTTAGGTTGTTCATGGATGTACAGTATTTACACACATATAGGTGATATGTAATGTTCTGAGCTCAGGAAACCAAGGCAGGTCTAGAATGTGGATATTAAAAATGGGGAATATAGGAAAGAGAGGAGTATGAATAAACTAATTAAACTAGTGACAGGGTGCATTGTTCTAGAGACTCTCTGTGTTATTCTGACATTGATCTGGAACTTTGGGGTTGTTGTTGTTGTGGGTCCTTATCTACAGTGTGGCATTACTAAAGAGGCCCTACTGTAAGTCTGTCATGTACTAGAATCATGTTACCAAACTGCCCTTGTTCTGGAAGCCAAAAGGTCGTTCTAGCATTGTTTGAGAAATGAAGAACAAGTATAAAATTCTTCAAGAACCTTGTTGTTATCAATAAGTCATAGTTCTGGAACTCATTTGCTATTGTGTCACTGTACCATTGGTTTATAATTCTTGTATCAGATTGTCATTGCTCTGGAACCCTATAGTTAGTGTGAGATTAGCCTGGGCTCCTGATCACAATATGACATTGTTCTTGAACACTGGTGCCAGTAGTTTTTTTTTTATGGAATCTTAAGATTTAATGTGGAGCTATTCTGAAGACAACACTGCATGGTTTTGGAATCTTGGTAATATTGTTCTAGAACGCTGGTGTTGCTGGTTAGTCTAGAACCTTTATGTCAGTGTGTTATAGTACTAGAATCTTAGCTAAAATAATATATTCCATAACTGGAGACACCTGCCATTCAAAACACACAATGTCCTAACTGAATGACTTCTTGGTGCAGGCTCTGTAGTCTAGGTTTTGTGGTGCAGGCTTCCAAGTATGGCCACTGTAATATAGACTATGCGGTATATGATCTTGGTGTTTGCTCCATGGTGTACATTCTTTCATGTAGAATCCTTGGTATAAGCTCATTGGCATAGACTTCTTGTTCTAGGCTCCACTGTGTAAGCTCCTAGGAGCACATGCTGCAGTTAAAGTTCCATAGTGTATTGGTCTACTTGGTATATAGTGTGGACTGCAAAACAGACTTGTAGCATAGACTCCATAGCCTAGACCAGGTGTGTACAACCTGTTGCTGGGGTCCATATAGCCTGCAATGCTATGCTGTGTGGCCCCCAACCATCTAGACCAGGGATGGCCAACCTGCGGCTCTCTCGCTGTTTTAAAACTACAATTCCCACTATGCCCTGCTGTAGGCTGATAGCTGTAGGCATGCTGGAAGTTGTAGTTTTGTAAGAGCTGGAGAGCCTCAGGTTGGCCATCCCTGATGTAGACCATCTCTCTGACATATAGTTTCCATGTCAGAGAGATAAGTAGTGGTACACAGTTCAGCAGCAGGGTTGGGCAAATACTCATGCAGCAGTCTGGGTCTCCGTATATCAGAAGAATGTGGTCTCCTGGCCCATTTGTCACTCTAGAAAGTAGTATATGAGCTACAGAGGTGTCAGTCTATGCACGTGGCTCTTTTCATCGTAGTTTATCGGAGTTGTGAAATGGTAGGCCGCTACCACAACACCCATAATCGTCAATGGAGGGAGCCACATGCCTGTACATTCGCCTGCTATCCGATGTGCGAATGGGTAGAAGGGGACTCCAATTCTCCAGATAAGTATGTGTCCTGGAAGAGGAACTTTTATTATGGCATAAATGTGTCAGATGGAAATCCCCCTTTAAGCTTTGTTGTTGCCCTTTGGAGTTGTTCAATATGACAATGTGGCCTTCGGACCAGTAAATGTTGTGCAACCCTAGCCTAGACTCTACGTAGCCTAGTCTCTGTGGCATAGACTCTGTATTGTGAACTCTTTAGTATAAGCTCCATAGTGTGGGTTCTTTAGTTTAGACTCCTTAGTATTAGCTCCTTGGTGTAGACTCCATGGTATAACCATCATGGTGTAGACTCCTTAGTATTAGCTCCTTGGTGTAAATTCCTTAGTATTAACTCCTTGATGTAGACTTCATGGTATAACCTTCATCGTGTAGACTATGGTACAAGCTACTTGATTTAGGCTCCTTGGTATAAACTTTTTGGCGTTGACTCTTAGTATAAGCTTCATGGTGTAAGATCGTAGTGTGGACTCCTTAGTATAAGCTCCATGGTGTCGTTTCTGTAGTGTAAGCTCTTTACTATTAGCTCCTTGGTGTAGACTCCATGGTATAACCCTCACGGTGCAGATTCTGTGGGATAAGCTGCTTGGTATAAACTCCTTGGTGTAGACTCTTAGTATAGGCTTCATGGTGTAGGTTTGTAGTGAAGACTCCTTAGTATTAGCACCTTGGTATAGATTCCGTGGTACAACTTTCAGGATCTAGACTCTGTGGTATAAGCTCCTTGATGTAGGCTCCCTCTTGTAGACTCCATGGTGTAGGTTCTTTAGTGTAGACTCTTTAATTTTAGCTCCTTGATGTAGACTCTATGATATAACCTTCATGGTGAAGACTATGTGGTTACTGCAACTTGATCTTGGCTCCTTGGTATAAACTCTTTGATGTAGATGCTTACTATAAGTTTTATGGTATAGGTTTGTAGTGTAGACTGCTTAGTATTAGCTCTTTTGTGTAGTTTCCATGGTATAACCTTCTATGTGTTGATGCAGGTTCCTTCGTGTAAAGTCCTTGCTCGTATGTTACTTTATTGGCTTTTTGTTTTTTTTCAACCATTGCAGTAGAGCACATAGCCTTGACCTACATGAATACCTGCTACAAGACAACTCTCAGTCTGGTCTTAGTACAAGAAGGTTCTTCTGTTTTGACACCTCAGCTCACTACACAGCTTGTTAAAGAGAACCTATAAGTGCCTCCAAGTTGCTGGCTGATGGAGGCCTCAATGAAGCATAGACCGAGCTGTCACCAATCACTCATGCATAGTAGGTGTTGCTGTGATAGGGGCCATGAGATGCTGCCTCAGTTTCCTAGGGCTGAGTGACATGCTTCTATAGGACTATGTCAGTTGTCGTCCTTGAGAGTTGACAGCCCAGCAGTGGGAGAGGTGAACAGGCTCAAGTCCAGACATCCTTCTGGCAATCCCTATGCGTCTTACAAAGTCCATAAAAACACAGGCAGAATATGACTTACAGTCTCTGCAGGTTTAAGTTTGGATGTGGCCCAAGACTGCTCTCTCCCCCCCCCACCTCCGAACATGAAAAAACTTGCCCAAAATTCTTTAAACATTCCTTGCTGCTTATTCTCACCCGTTAAGATCTTCATATCAACTCTATTAACCTATTGGTGGACCGAGAGGAGAATATTAGGTCTGAGAATGGTGACCTACAGACTACGTAAAAAGGCGTGATCAACTCCAAGTAGCTTATCAAGGTGGCCCTGATGGACAGAATGATTTTTAAGTTGTTATCTTTGCAGTTATGGTGGCAAAAAGACCTGTTCTTGTCTGTGGAAATTCCTATAGGTCCGTGTGTTCAGTTTTGTCACCCACTAGACTCTCTAATTGATGGTGGGCACGTAGGATTGACATACTGTACAACTTTTGGACAATATAGACTTTCTTTGAAACTTCTACAGACTACTCATATTAATTAGTATTACATCCTTTTAGAGCTCATGCACACAAACGTATTTTCATTTCAATGCGTCTGCAAAAAAACCAAAAAACGGAAGTTACTCCGAGTGCATTCTGTATCGGTATGTCTGTATTTCCGTTCCATCAAAAAATAGAACATGCCCTATTATTGTCCGCATTACAGACAAGGATAGGACTGTCTATTAGGGGCCAGCTGTTCCGTTCCGCAAAATACGGAATGCACACGGACGTCATCCGTATTTTGTGCAGATCCGTTTTTTTGCTGACCGCAAAATACATACGGTCGTGTGCATGAGCCCTTAAAGAATCAAAGTTCAATCAAATCCCTGCAATCTGTCTTAATGTGTTGTGAAGAATCTTTGTATTACGGTTGCCTAGCAACCACCTAACTACCTGTTTGGTGACCACCATTCTAGTACATGTAACCACCAGACTTTATGTTTTCTCCTTTCAGGTTTATGGACCATAGAGGCAGCCCATTTGGTGGTTTAGAAGAAAGACAGAAGGTCTGGTCATGGTTGGTCCCATCCCCTTTCCTGTTGAGAGCTGTGGAGGACTCACATCTGCTTAGGCTCTTCAATATTAGCAATCTTAGGAGGGGAGAATCGTCATAGAAAGATGAGGGAGAGGGCAATTCATGGTACCCAGCAGCATAACGGGAGGTGGGATTCACTTTGGTCCTTGCTATGGGGCTCCTTTAGGTCTCATTAAAGGCTCTTTTTCACGGACCCGCAATACCATATGTAACCTGTTGTGGCGCTGTTTCTGGAAGAAAGCAGCCATGTTTTTCTCACCCTGGAGAACCTCTATCACGGCATGATACCAGCACATACCAAGTAGTTTTGTCATGGGACCCTGTAATCAGTTTGCCTCACAATTTTGCAGCGCAAACTCCCATCCGGGACGCATTGAGACTTTCTGTGTAAATATTGGCCGCCAGCACGGCTCTCATTTGCCTGCAGATTTGTATGGCTCTACTTCATCTCATCCTCCGCCAGCCGAGCTGTTTGTTTGCTCTACGGAGGAAAAATCAGGATACGACTGCAAGGAACAAATTATACTGTACAGTATATACAGTGTGCACGGGAAAGCGATCAGAGACCCTCAAAATTGCTCTTAATTAGGATTGCAGAATTTCTCCGACGCTGTATGGATTCTGCAAAACTGAGCCGAATGTGTTGGTCATTTAAAGAGGAATACCACCTCAAATGATCGTACTGACGTGGGTAAATATCATCAGTGGGGTCCATAAACTGAGACCACCCAACGACTCCCAGGTAATCAAAGTGACAGTACTTTCAGAGAGTGCTCACAATACAGTGCACTCTACATAGAAGGGCATTCTAATAATGTAACAATTCTTAAAGGGGAATTCCATCTTAATTTACCCTTCTGATAAGTTAAAGGGGTATTCCGGTTACTTTAGGTTATCCCCTATCCATTCATTTCTATGGGACTCCCGGAGATAGCAGAGTAAAGCTCTCTGCTATTTCCGGAACTCCCATAGAAATTAATGGAGAGGCTGCACGCATGCGCAACCGGCTGCAAGGCGGCTGCAGGGGGTACGGGGCCCCTGTTCTCGTGATTGGTGGGGGTCCCAGTGGTAGGACCCCAACTGGTCTAATAGTTATCCCCTATCCCGCAGAATCCGGAACACCCCGTTAAAGGGAATATAAGTGGAAACCCCGCGACTCTCCACATGATACCTGTAATGGTCCGGATACTTTCCAGCATTTTTCTTTGATATCCATAGCAATAACATTGCCAGTGCCACTGCTATGTGGTGCAAAATGGCCTACTGGGCTCTTTCGGTCAGCTTTCATCACACAGCGTACAATTTTCAAGACCTGTGCTTGCAATCAGTGAATGAAAACTTTCTTGTTGAGATCCAGAAGCAAAAAACCCCATGCAGATGTAATATTTTATAACAGATGAGGGTCTATTACAACAATTTTATGCAGTCTAGACAGTTAAGGTTCTATTCACATCTTGTTTTTTAGCTATGTAGGAGGCGTACGGCCAGGAGTATTCCCAAAGAGGATTGTGTAGTCTGAGTGCAATTGTAGCAAACTCTTAGCTGTAAGAACCACTAAGTCTGCATGGATTTTCAAGTAAACAAGAATGTTCCCATTCCATGACAGCAAGCAAAGATCCTGATAATGGTAAAGAAATGAAATTAAATACAAAAGGCCTTTTTTTAAATCAAAACTGTACTTGTTATTCACAGCAACCAATCAGAGCTCAGCTTTTATTTCTTAAGCTGCTCTAGAAAAGTGAAAGCTGAGCTGTGATTGGTTGCTATGAGTAACAAGGCTTATTTTTCTGTTTGACAGTTTCCTGCAATAGTCATGGGGGAGTAACACTGTCTTTGTTGCCCATAGCAACCAATCAGAGCTCAGCTTTCATTTGCTAAACTGCTCTGGCAAAGTGAAAGCTGCTCAGTGATAGGTTGTTATGGGTAACAAGGCCTATTTCCCTGTTAGACAGTTTCCTGCAATATTCATGGAGCAGGAAAACTGACTTTGTGCCCATAGCAACCAATCAGCGCTCAGCTTTCATTTCTTAATCTGCTCTGGAAAAGTGAAAGCTGCTCAGTGATTGGTTGCTATGGGTAACATGGCTTATTTTCCTATTAGACAGCTTCCTATGAGAGTCATGGGGCAGTAAGACTTTCTTTGCTGCCCATAGCAACCAATTATAGTTCAGTTTTCATTTCTTAAACTGCTCTGGAAAAGTGAAAGCTGTGCTGAGGTTGGTTGCTATGGGCAACAAAGATAGTTTTACTATTACACAGTTAAATGGCTGCTCAGTCAATCAGACTTCTCCTAGTCATGGTCTTGTGGCTAGTGCGACCCCAGTGGCCGGACCCCCTCCGATCTCACGGATAAGAGATCATTGTTGGAGGCCTAAGCACCCCCTTAAGTTTGTAATTTCTTTAAAGGGGAACGTTGTGAGAACACATATCGGAGAGATTTCTGTATATTTGTCCGACTTTACACGTATAAGATCGGCTATGGACGCAAGCAGATGGAGG
The DNA here is from genome assembly GCF_014858855.1 of Bufo gargarizans. Taxonomy (NCBI): domain Eukaryota; kingdom Metazoa; phylum Chordata; class Amphibia; order Anura; family Bufonidae; genus Bufo; species Bufo gargarizans. The sequence goes on along the minus strand of NC_058083.1, from coordinate 46,439,919 downwards.
GGCTCTATAGCCATGATCTGCAGTCCTCCCGGTGAATTACGACCTTTCGTACAGCAGCCTTCAGCCCCCTGCACACAATCTATCAGCAGCCTCTTCCTCCCTCCGCTGCCATCAATCACCCTCATGTCCTCCAGTCTGGGCCAAAATGAGTATTAATGCCGATTCCTCTTAGCAGGTCACTCATACAAATCACCGCAGCAGCTCCATGAGATAAAACACCCCCGGGGTGACAGATTTATGGTGTCATCGCTCAGGGGGTGAATGTTACACAAACCATCCAGGCAAGGCCGCCATCACTTCCACATAGGCCTAGAAAAACAATCCCAGCGAATATAAATCCTGGACTCGTCCTCTCCTGTCCACTTCTTAAAAACATCTGTCTGACCGCAGGTCAGTTTCTGGGAAAGTTAGGTGAGGACCAATATGGCCGCTATAACAGCTCCTACAAGGGGGTTCTTGGCCAGTGTTGCTATTCTTCGGCCAATAATGCAGTGACGAGGGGGACGGTGCAGACGTATAATTAGCAAAACTTGCCGTTCAGGGGCTTGGGAAAGCTGGTGACATCCCCTGAGAGCGCTGCTGCGTGGCCATATTGTCACTCAGCTTTCCCAGGAACAGAAAGGCTAAACTGGAAGAAGGACGAGTCAAAGGCTTATATACTACGCCAGGATTTTCTAATTTTTGAGGGCATACAGATGTGAAATTGGAATCTAAACCTACATGCTTCCGAAAATTGAATTCTCCCAAATCGGGATATTTTAGCCCGGTCCTCAGAACAGGCGCTTTGGGAGCAAATTTGCATAAACTCTGCCCCTTTATGGTCCAATTTATGGGACTGTCCTCCCAAAATCAGGACTCTTGACATTTATGAATATATTATTGGGTAACTACTGATTTTTACTTTACTACTCTACACACATCCAAAGCTGCATTCGCAAGTCTGATGGTCGCTCATATACAGACGTGGACAAAATTGTTGGTACCCTTTGGTCAATGAAAGAAAAAGTCACAATGGTCACAGAAATAACTTTAATCTGACAAAAGTAATAATAAATTAAAATTCTATAAATGTTAACCAATGAAAGTCAGACATTGTTTTTCAACCATGCTTCAACAGAATTATGTAAAAAAATAAACTCATGAAACAGGCATGGACAAAAATGATGGTACCCCTAGAAAACACAGAACATAATGTGACCAAAGGGACATGTTAATTCAAGGTGTGTCCACTAATTAGCATCACAGGTGTCTACAACCTTGTAATCAGCCATTGGGCCTATATATATGGCTCCAGGTAATCACTGTGTTGTTTGGTGATATGGTGTGTACCACACTCGACATGGACCAGAGGAAGCAAAGGAAAGAGCTGTCTCAAGAGATCAGAAAGAAAATTATAGACAAGCATGTTAAAGGTAAAGGCTATAAGACCATCTCCAAGCAACTAGATGTTCCTGTGAGTACAGTTGCACATATTATTCATAAGTTTAAGATCCATGGGACTGTAGCCAACCTCCCTGGACGTGGCCGCAGGAGGAAAATTGATGACAAATCTAAGAGACGGATAATCCGAATGGTAACAAAAGAGCCTAGAAAGACTTCTAAAGAGATTCAAGGTGAACTTCATGCTCAAGGAACATCAGTGTCAGATCGCACCATCCGTCGTTGTTTGAGCCAAAGTGGACTACATGGGAGACGACCAAGGAGGACACCATTGTTGAAAACGAATCATAAAAAAGCAAGACTGGAATATGCCAAACTACATGTTGACAAGCCACAAAGCTTCTGGGAGAATGTCCTGTGGACAGATGAGACAAAAATCGAAGTTTTTGCCAAGGCACATCAGCTGTATGTTCACAGACGAAAAAATGAAGCATATCAAGAAAAGAACACTGTCCCTACTGTGAAACATGGAGGAGGCTCTGTTATGTTCTGGGGCTGCTTTGCTGCGTCTGGCACAGGGTGTCTTGAATCTGTGCAGGGTACAATGAAATCTCAAGACTATCAAGGAATTCTAGAGAGAAATGTACTAGCCAGTGTCAGAAAGCTTGGTCTCAGTCGCAGGTCATGGGTCTTGCAACAGGACAATGACCCAAAACACACCGCTAAAAACACCCAAGAATGGCTAAGAGGAAAAAATTGGACTATTCTAAAGTGGCCTTCTATGAGCCCTGACCTCAATCCTATTGAGCATCTTTGGAAGGAGCTGAAACATGCAGTCTGGAAAAGGCACCCTTCAAACCGGACACAACTGGAGCAGTTTGCTCATGAGGAGTGGGCCAAAATACCTGCTGAGAGGTGCAGATGTCTCATTGACAGTTACAGGAAGCGTTTGATTGCAGTGATTGCCTCAAAAGGTTGCGCAACAAAATATTAAGTTAGGGGTACCATCATTTTTGTCCATGCCTGTTTCATGAGTTTATTTTTTTACATAATTCTGTTGAAGCATGGTTGAAAAACAATGTCTGACTTTCATTGGTTAACATTTATAGAATTTTAATTTATTATTACTTTTGTCAGATTAAAGTTATTTCTGTGACCATTGTGACTTTTTCTTTCATTGACCAAAGGGTACCAACAATTTTGTCCACGTCTGTATGGGTAGATATGTTTCCCTATAATCTGTAGTGACAGGAACGCGGTGGAAGTCTGAAACACAGCTTTGGATGTGAATGGAGGATAAATCAATATAACTCTGTAAGGTAAGTTGAATTAAAAAATTTAATGGGAGAACTGGTGATCCTATAAAAAAAAAAAAAAAAAATCCCCAGAGGGATACCTCAGATTGCTGTTGATGGATCCTTATTTAGCCAGGATTCGTCAAAACATCTAGGTGAAACTATGACTGGGTGAATTTTTACCAGATCGACCCTCTCTATTCCAGAGATCACGGACAGAACGATTCCCCCGAGATAGTAAGTGCTGCCATATTGGTGGGGCGTTATATAACGTCTATGGACATTTCTATAAAGAGTACACTTACTGTTCAGCGCCGTGGGTGTCCGGGCCACAGTACCAGCTTGTAAAGATGTCGGCAGTATTTCGTTCTTCAGAGGTAACCCGGTTTCCGTTTGATCAGTTCCCCCATATCCAGGAAGCTGTCCCTCTTTTTCCAGTGTCGGAAGCAACTGGTCCAGCTGATCAAACTCCGCTGCAAACTGCCGAAAAAGATGTAAAAGTTACTCACCGGTTATGGATAATAGGGACACAGAGGGGCAAATAAACTCGGCGGGCAAGGGCCTGGGATGGCAGCACAAAAAACTGGGCCTTTGTCTTACGAAGCCCAGTGGTAAAGGGTGGACATTATATGTCATATACATGAAACTAGATTGATTTGGGAATAGGTTTCTGATGTGGGGCATTTGACGGGTTGTTAAGGTTGCAGGATGCACCATGGGTCTGCAGTCTGGAGCCATAACAAATGCATTTAGAGCCAATTTTATTGACATTAGTGACAATTCCATATTCATTCACTGAAACTGAATGCATCAGTGTAAAGAGAAGTTTCAGATGGAAACTCTTCTGCCACCCTCCTGCCACTTTACTCTTCTAATTTCCCTTAAACAGAATCTAGAAGGATCACTGATAAACCTTCTGAAGTGGCTGCAGAAGCAGCTCCGGAGGAGAGAAGAGGGCCTTGCACAGTGCTCAAGTGAGCAAATAAAGAGAGATATTGAGCCTATTACGAGAACAGCACATCTTATGGAGGCAGAGGCAGAATGAGAGCATCCACAAATACGCTGAGAAGTAGTGTGCGGGAGAGGGGGCAGATAAAGGTGCCCCGGGCTGTGCATTCTCTACAATAATGCTCCACCACCTGTAGAAAGTCTGCTTCTTCACCTCATGCCCGGGTTATACCAGCTGTACATATATAATTATATACAGGAGATACCCAGGTTATACCAGCATGCTCCATATCACTATATACAAGGAGATGTATAACTTATACCAGCTGTACATATATAATTATATACAGGAGATACCCAGGTTATACCAGCATGCTCCATATCACTATATACAAGAAGATGTATAACTTATACCAGCTGTACATATATAATTATATACAGGAGATGCCCAGGTTATACCAGCATGCTGCATATCACTATATACAAGAAGATATATAACTTATACCAGCTGTACATATATAATTATATACAGGAGATGCCCAGGTTATACCAGCATGCTGCATATCACTATATACAAGAAGATGTATAACTTATACCAGCTGTACATATATAATTATATACAGGAGATGCCCAGGTTATACCAGCATGCTCCATATCACTATATACAAGAAGATGTATAACTTATACCAGCTGTACATATATAATTATATACAGGAGATGCCCAGGTTATACCAGCATGCTCCATATCACTATATACAAGAAGATGTATAACTTATACCAGCTGTACATATATAATTATATACAGGAGATACCCAGGTTATACCAGCATGGTCCATATCACTATATACAGGAAGATGTATAACTTATACCAGCTGTACATATATAATTATATACAGGAGATGCCCAGGTTATACCAGCATGCTCCATATCACTATATACAGAAGATGTATAACTTATACCAGCTGTACATATATAATTATATACAGGAGATGCCCAGGTTATACCAGCATGGTCCATATCACTATATACAAGAAGATGTATAACTTATACCAGCTGTACATATATAATTATATACAGGAGATACCCAGGTTATACCAGCATGGTCCATATCACTATATACAAGAAGATGTATAACTTATACCAGCTGTACATATGTAATTATATACAGGAGATACCCAGGTTATACCAGCATGGTCCATATCACTATATACAGGAAGATGTATAACTTATACCAGCTGTACATATATAATTATATACAGGAGATGCCCAGGTTATACCAGCATGGTCCATATCACTATATACAAGAAGATGTATAACTTATACCAGCTGTACATATATAATTATATACAGGAGATGCCCAGGTTATACCAGCATGCTCCATATCACTATATACAAGAAGATGTATAACTTATACCAGCTGTACATATATAATTATATACAGGAGATACCCAGGTTATACCAGCATGCTCCATATCACTATATACAAGACGATGTATAACTTATACCAGCTGTACATATATAATTATATACAGGTGATGCCCAGGTTATACCAGCATGCTCCATATCACTATATACAAGAAGATGTATAACTTATACCAGCTGTACATATATAATTATATACAGGAGATACCCAGGTTATACCAGCATGCTCCATATCACTATATACAAGAAGATGTATAACTTATACCAGCTGTACATATATAATTATATACAGGAGATACCCAGGTTATACCAGCATAAGGTATGTAGGAGCTGGGTGGCTGGGTGGTAATGAGGACATTCTGGGGCACACAGGGAGGGTGGTATTGGCACACCGGCATATTAATTAGCAAGTGTTGTGCCGAGACACAATAGGGGTTGATGCAGTGGGGGAGTTGGGAAGGTTTCAGGTCCCGTCTGGATGAATATACATGAGTCATTTACTTTACTCGGCACGGTCAGATGCTCTGATAAGGGATGAACACCCCTTTAGTGAATCTCTTTTTCATGATTATTTTCACTTGAAAATCTGTCATTTATTGATATTTTTTCTGGTAACGAGGTCACATGTGGCTCGGGAATCACAGACGTGCTTGACGGAGACACTAAACATCCATAAGTGATTGCGGCCTAACGAGCGTGGCCCTGCTGCAGTCACGGTAAAGGCTTTGTTACGCTCGGAGCCATCCCATTGCCATGGTGCTTGTTGCCTGGTTCCCGTCAGTAAAGTGTTCAGTTTCAAAAACATATTAGTCAAGCCTGGAAGCCGCACTACATCTCAATCATCCCCATCAATCACATCAAGGATTTTTCTTTCTCCCCGTTTCTGCACTAGGGCAGAAACACACGAAGGAAGCGGCGTTCCAAGATCGCGGAGTAGGCGCTGTGTCCGGGGCATTATTCAGTGTATGGGGGTTGTTTACCCCACAGAGCATTGTCTAGACCAGGGATGCTCAACCTGCGGTCATCCAGCTGTTGCACAACTACAATTCCCAGCATACCCTTATAGCTGAAGGTTGTCCAGGCATACTGGGAGTTGTAGTTTTGCAGCTGGAGGGCCGCAGGTTGGGCATCCCTGGTCTAGACTCAACACAACTGTAGTAAAGTCGTAAAATAAGATCTGTACATATTTTCACCTGGGTATAAACAGGAACGTATTCACTCACTGACTGCAAGCAGAAATTTTGAAAATAGTGAGGACATATAAATAGTGGGTCAGAGTGCAAACACAGTAGATCCAGTTACAGTGCCACCATAATAGAGCCAGACACAGTGCCACCATAATAGAGCCAGACACAGTGCCACCATAATAGAGCCAGACACAGTGCCACCATAATAGAGCCAGACACAGTGCCACCATAATAGAGCCAGACACAGTGCCACCATAATAGAGCCAGACACAGTGCCACCATAATAGAGCCAGACACAGTGCCACCATAATAGAGCCAGACACAGTGCCACCATAATAGAGCCAGACACAGTGCCACCATAATAGAGCCAGACACAGTGCCACCATAATAGAACCAGACACAGTGCCACCATAATAGAGCCAGACACAGTGCCACTATAATAGAGCCAGACACAGTGCTACTATAATAGAGCCAGACACAGTGCCACCATAATAGAGCCAGACACAGTGCCACTATAATAGAGCCAGACACAGTGCCACCATAATAGAACCAGACACAGTGCCACCATAATAGAGCCAGACACAGTGCCACTATAATAGAGCCAGACACAGTGCCACTATAATAGAGCCAGACACAGTGCCACCATAATAGAACCAGACACAGTGCCACTATAATAGAGCCAGACACAGTGCCACCATAATAGACCCAGACACAGTGCCACTATAATAGAGCCAGACACAGTGCCACTATAATAGAGCCAGACACAGTGCTACTATAATAGAGCCAGACACAGTGCCACCATAATAGAGCCAGACACAGTGCCACTATAATAGAGCCAGACACAGTGCCACTATAATAGAGCCAGACACAGTGCCACCATAATAGAACCAGACACAGTGCCACTATAATAGAGCCAGACACAGTGCTACTATAATAGAGCCAGACACAGTGCCACTATAATAGAGCCAGACACAGTGCCACCATAATAGAACCAGACACAGTGCCACTATAATAGAGCCAGACACAGTGCCACCATAATAGAACCAGACACAGTGCCACCATAATAGAGCCAGACACAGTGCCACCATAATAGAACCAGACACAGTGCCACTATAATAGAGCCAGACACAGTGCCACTATAATAGAGCCAGACACAGTGCCACCATAATAGAGCCAGACACAGTGCCACTATAATAGAGCCAGACACAGTGCTACTATAATAGAGCCAGACACAGTGCCACCATAATAGAGCCAGACACAGTGCCACTATAATAGAGCCAGACACAGTGCCACTATAATAGAGCCAGACACAGTGCTACTATAATAATACTGCATGTATTCCTCTATGTATGGTAGAGTAATCAAAAGGGAAGACAATGTGAGAGGTAGGCCACACGAGACCCAGATCTAGAGGAGGTGGAAAGCAGAACCAGGGACAGGATGAAAATCTCACCAGTAAAGCTAACTGGGAAAACTGGGTGACAACCAATTCATTGCAGCTCCCAATCTACTGAACGGAGTGCCCCAGAAGCCTTAGGAAGCCATGATAAAGCTGTAAGAAAGTTCTCTGATTCCTTCTAAGAAAGGTTCTTCTTGGGGGACAAGAAATGATGCGCCGGCAGTAATCCTGGAGAGCTAGAAACAACAGCCGGAGCCCCACGAGAGGGTATCCCCAAAAGACGGCACCACTACAATCAGCGGCCCAATAAAGCCTCAATGTTTCCTACTAACCTCCTCCGAGTCATGGGAACGCTCGCTGAGCGGGAAAGAGTTCAGGAGAAAAATAAGTAACCCCATCATACTAACGGTGGAGTCACTACTCTAGGTCCTAAGGCCCATTAACAGGGGCTCTGCATATCCACCATGCTTTACACTGCAGCTCTGATCCAATAGGATACAGTCTAAAATTGACTGTCTGTCTCATTGTAGGCTCTGAAAGCTACACATTTTCTTCCCCATGCTTTACACTACAGCTCTGCACAGCAGCAGAACAGGACCACAGATTGTGACATAGAATTTGATAAAACAGGCGGAGTTGTTCTTTAAATAACAGGACCAGGAGTGGAAATGATGAGCCCGTGGATTAAGGACACAGACATGAGCGTACGGCGATGCTCTACTGCTGTAGCCTGCAGCGGGGGGACTGGGGGAGCGGAGACAAAGAAACCAAACAGACTCCAGCAAGCATGGCTGCACCTCTGGAGACCCAAGATGTGCCCGATGATGCTCATCCCGAATGAAGGACCTCACAAGCCAAAGAGGAGGAAGAGAGCCACAGACCCATCACAGAGGGGGGCAGAACCCTGTTTGACCCCACAGCAAGAGGCCCATTAATCCACAGCATAACGGGGGGAGGGGGCAGAAATGTATTTTAGCCCCAAGTGTCAGTGTCATTATCCTGTACCCCAAGTGTCAGCGTCATTATCCTGTACCCCAAGTGTCAGTGTCATTGTCCTGTACCCCAAGTGTCAGTGTCATTATCCTGTACCCCAAGTGTCATTATCCTGTACCCCAAGTGTCATTATCCTGTCCCCCAAGTGTCAGTGTCATTATCCTGTACCCCAAGTGTCAGCGTCATTATCCTGTACCCCAAGTGTCAGTGTCATTATCCTGTACCCCAAGTGTCAGTGTCATTATCCTGTACCCCAAGTGTCATTATCCTGTACCCCAAGTGTCATTATCCTGTACCCCAAGTGTCATTATCCTGTCCCCCAAGTGTCAGTGTCATTATTCTGTCCCCCAAGTGTCAGCGTCATTATCCTGTACCCCAAGTGTCAGTGTCATTGTCCTGTACCCCAAGTGTCAGTGTCATTATCCTGTACCCCAAGTGTCATTATCCTGTACCCCAAGTGTCATTATCCTGTACCCCAAGTGTCATTATCCTGTCCCCCAAGTGTCAGTGTCATTATCCTGTACCCCAAGTGTCAGCGTCATTATCCTGTACCCCAAGTGTCAGTGTCATTGTCCTGTACCCCAAGTGTCAGTGTCATTATCCTGTACCCCAAGTGTCATTATCCTGTACCCCAAGTGTCATTATCCTGTCCCCCAAGTGTCATTATCCTGTCCCCCAAGTGTCATTATCCTGTCCCCCAAGTGTCAGTGTCATTATCCTGTCCCCCAAGTGTCAGTGTGTCATTATCCTGTCCCCCAAGTGTCAGTGTGTCATTATCCTGTCCCCCAAGTGTCAGTGTGTCATTATCCTGTCCCCCAAGTGTCAGTGTGTCATTATCCTGTCCCCCAAGTGTCAGTGTCATTATCCTGTCCCCCAAGTGTCAGTGTCATTATCCTGTCCCCCAAGTGTCAGTGTCATTATCCTGTCCCCCAAGTGTCATTATCCTGTCCCCCAAGTGTCAGTGTCATTATCCTGTCCCCCAAGTGTCAGTGTCATTATCCTGTCCCCCAAGTGTCAGTGTCATTATCCTGTCCCCCAAGTGTCAGTGTGTCATTATCCTGTCCCCCAAGTGTCAGTGTGTCATTATCCTGTCCCCCAAGTGTCAGTGTCATCATCCTGTACCCCGAGTGTCAGTGTCATCATCCTGTACCCCGAGTGTCAGTGTCATCATCCTGTACCCCGAGTGTCAGTGTCATCATCCTGTCCCCCGAGTGTCAGTGTCATCATCCTGTACCCCAGGTGTCAGCGTCATTATCCTGTACCCCAAGTGTCAGCGTCATTATCCTGTACCCCAACTGTCAGTGTCATTATCCTGTACCCCAACTGTCAGTGTCATTATCCTGTACCCCAAGTGTCAGTGTCTCATTATCATGTACCCCAAGTCTCGTGGTACCACTTCTGAAGTTAGTAGGGTCATTCAGAATGTCAGTCCCCCATTACTGATAGCGTCAGTCCCCCTTGTTGAAGGACACCTCTAATGGTTGTCCCGCGGTCCTGAGACTTAATATCGGGATTATAGGGACACATGAGACTTAATATGGAAAACCAATTGGTTGGATGGCTCCTTCTCGCTATAGCAGCGGTGTTCAACCTGTGACCGTTGCATGTAATATTCTCACAGCTGGAGAGCCACAGGTTGGAGACCAGTGGTTTATGGGGTATCTGGCTAGCTTTGGAGAAAGTTCTCAGTAATAAAATGGGCGCTTACCTGGTCATGTGTCTCCAGTTTTATGTCCTCTTGAATTGTCTTCACCATCGTGTTGGTAGCAGAGACGCACTGATTAACCGACTCTTTCTTCTCCACTTTCACCTTCACGTCCTCCAGACTCAGAGAAGGACTTCGTTTCATCTCCTTCTCATCCTTGTCTAGTAGGTTACGAAGAATCTGGTCTTTGGAGTCCTTTTTCTCAGTTTTTATATCGGGTGTGTTACCCTGAGCCTGGCTATTGCCGGACCCACATTTCTTGTCATGGTCTAAAGACAAAGTACTTAGATCCGAAGGACTTCCTTCTTGGAGGAGCCGATGTAGTAACTTGTGCCTCTCCGTCAAAGAGCTGTGAGATGAAGGACACGTCCCGCTCGAGGAACTTCCACAGCTCGAGTTGGAAACAACAGGACAAGTTAAAGGATCTCTGCAAGTAGGGTCACCATCTCGCAATTTGCTTTCAGCAGTTGATGCCAAGAGTTGTACAAGTTTTTGACTTGATGCAGCCAAGGAACTTTTGCTGTCTCCATCACCGACTCTGTCACTACTGTTGTCCTTGGGCTCCATTTTTATGGGCTGCATACTTAGTCTCCCAGGAGAACTCTGTGATGAGACCTGTCGTAGGATGGGGGACATGGTAGAATAGGTTGACTGGTTGTTAGGTCCATCGTTCATGGCCTGGGAATTAGAAAAGATCCTCCCATTGTTGTTGGTGCATAACCCACCTACCATGCCAGGAGATGGAGAAGAATATCCTACTGGGGTCATAGGTCCTTCATTAAGCATTGGCATTGAATTTGGTGGCATATTGGAGAAGGATCTGTTGTTGTTATTACAACCACTGCTAGAGATCCCGACAGGGGAGTGCATGGTAGGCATTGGGGGGGAAAAGGGATTACCTGAAGCTCGAGGCCGAGACACCAAACCTGGACTTCCCCGTTGCCTTGGAGACATAAACTGAGGAGGACTTATCCCTGGACTACTCATGGGGGAACTGTTGAGGTTTAGATTGTTACTGTTTTGGGGTCCAGCCTGCCCCATATTTAAGGCAACGTTGGTTCCCATCTGACTTCCAGGGGAACATCCATAGTTTGTTTGGCTGGTGTTGGAGTTGCTGATGTTATGGAGGCCAGTGACTGGCTGCTGGTTTGTACTAGAGGTCAGCATGTTGCCACTGGATGGAGAGGTGGTAGAAGAGAAGGGCACTCCTGGAGCTGGCGAGACGGTACAGTTAATTGAGGGGCTGAGTCGGGGTAGTGACATTCCTGAGTTAGTGTTGTCTTGACTACAAAGAGAGCTTTGATCCCTGAAAAAGACATCAAATATATATAAGAGATATAATACAATGTAAGAGGAGACTCCGACCTTATATAGATACAGCCCTGCTACATCTGAAATGCATTCCTACAAAACTCATTGGTGGAGCTCCCCTTTATATTTATTACGACGCAAGATGGCGGTCACTTGTAATCTGCTCCATCACCTTTCAATGAAATGAATTCCCATGACGAAAGGTTGCATGTCAGGACTCTGAGGGTAGTACAGCTTGCACTTGGTGTGAGCGCTCAGCTCCGTCCCGTCGCTCAGGGTGAACTTGTACGATGGACTGCAGGCCGTTCCCTTCATCATTACTGCAGCAGGGAAGCAGAATACAAGAGGTAAGAGTTATTAGTATAACATACTGGAGATAAATCTACGGTTACGCCTCCTGTGAGTGTTTATATGGGTGGAAATGGTCAAAAGAAGGTTAATATGCTGTACAATAAACTGCCTTTTCATACTGCACCAACTTGTCTGTGGTCCCTCACCCGTTAAGGGAGTGAGTTTAACCCAGTATTTTACTCCAGAGCTGCACTCACTATTCTGCTGGTGGAGTCACTGTGTACATACATTACATTACTTATCCTGTACTGATCCTGAGTTACATCCTGTATTATACTCCAGAGCTGCACTCACTATTCTGCTGGTGGAGTCACTGTGTACATACATTACATTACTTATCCTGTACTGATCCTGAGTTACATCCTGTATTATACTCCAGAGCTGCACTCACTATTCTGCTGGTGCAGTCACTGTGTACATACATTACATTACTTATCCTGTACTGATCCTGAGTTACATCCTGTATTATACTCCAGAGCTGCACTCACTATTCTGCTGGTGCAGTCACTGTGTACATACATTACATTACTTATCCTGTACTGATCCTGAGTTACATCCTGTATTATACTCCAGAGCTGCACTCACTATTCTGCTGGTGCAGTCACTGTGTACATACATTACATTACTTATCCTGTACTGATCCCGAGTTACATCCTGTATTATACTCCAGAGCTGCACTCACTATTCTGCTGGTGCAGTCACTGTGTACATACATTACATTACTTATCCTGTACTGATCCCGAGTTACATCCTGTATTATACTCCAGAGCTGCACTCACTATTCTGCTGGTGCAGTCACTGTGCACATACATTACTTATCCTGTACTGATCCTGAGTTACATCCTGTATTATACTCCAGAGCTGCACTCACTATTCTGCTGGTGCAGTCACTGTGTACATACATTACATTACTTATCCTGTACTGATCCTGAGTTACATCCTGTATTATACTCCAGAGCTGCACTCACTATTCTGCCGGTGCAGTCACTGTGTATATTGGTGATGGTCATCTTCCTTGTACACTTACCTTCTTGAAAAAGCTGTTTGGCATAAGATGGTTCTGTACCCTGAGCTTGAAAGAAAGCATAAATACATTTTCGGACCAGGTCCTCCCACCCTGTGCTGCCTGAGGCTCTCAATGTACTGGTGTCAATGGAGATGATTTTTCCTAAAAAAATAAAAAATAATATTAGCTCAGTGTCGTCATTCCTGTCCAGTTATTTTTTGGAGGAGCTCATATTTGACAGCATTGTCCCCATCCTCTCACGCTGGAAGGACAGCTTTCTGGATACGGGGAGAAGGTCTCTGAAGACTCTGCTGCTCTGTCATCGCGCCAATGAAAACAAGCTGAGAATGAGACGCCTCTCGCCCGTGTTTGTGGAGAGATCCGTTACTGATCTGCCATTTGTGAACTGAGGTCTAAGGAGGAATGATGATCAGACCCAACATCAACATCCGCTGCCGGAGGCTGATCCCAAGAGCTGACAATCTAAACGCCAGAATGTATCGCTTCCTGAATCAATATAATGTAACCAATGAGTGCAATGGCAGATCCTAAAGGGGTTTTCCAGGATTTTAATACTGATGACCTATTTTCAGGATAGGTCACACATATCAGACTGGCAGGGATCCGGCACCCTCAGTGATCAATTAAGAGAAGGCTGCGCTGATCGGCGTGGGTGCTGGGTGTCGAACCCCCGCCGATCTGATATTGATGACCCGAAGGTAAGTCATCAATATTAAAAAAGTGGATAACACCTTTAAGTGGGAATATATCCTACATTTCTATTCTTACTGTACCTAGAGGTGAACCATGAGCCTCATGATGTCCAAAATAAAGGGGCTGCAGAATCCTCCATCACCTTGGATGCCACTTGGAAGATTCAATATACTCCCTGGCATCCAGACAAGGTGATTAGGGGAGGGGGTTAATTATCTGGAGACAGCCCTTTGAGGTTTTTATGAGAAGCAAAGTTAAATATAAAGAATTATTTCTGCCACCACTAGGGGGAGCTCACTGCCAACTGATTTATTATAAATAATATATATATATATATATATATATATATATATATATATATATATAAAAGCTGTACAAACCTTTCCACAGTGAGCTCCCTCTAGTGGAGGCTGTAATTATATATATATATATATATATATATATATATATATATATATACAGTCCAGACCAAAAGTTTGGACACACCTTCTCATTCAAAGAGTTTTCTTTATTTTCATGACTATGAAAATTGTAGATTCACACTGAAGGCATCAAAACTATGAAATAACACATGTGGAATTATATACATAACAAAAAAGTGTGAAACAACTGAAAATATGTCATATTCTAGGTTCTTCAAAGTAGCCTCCTTTTGCTTTGATTACTGCTTTGCACACTCTTGGCATTCTCTCGATGAGCTTCAAGAGTTAGTCACCTGAAATGGCTTTCACTTCACAGGTGTGCCCTGTCAGGTTTAATAAGTGGGATTTCTTGCCTTATAAATGGGGTTGGGACCATCAGTTGCATTGTGGAGAAGTCAGGTGGATACACAGCTGATAGTCCTACTGAATAGACTGTTAGAATTTGTATTATGGCAAGAAAAAAGCAGCTAAGTAAAGAAAAACAAGTGGCCATCAATACTTTAAGAAATGAAGGTCAGTCAGTCAGAAAAATTGGGAAAACTTTGAAAGTGTCCCCAAGTGCAGTCACAAAAACCATCAAGCGCTACAAAGAAACTGGCTCACATGCGGACCGCCCCAGGAAAGGAAGACCAAGAGTCACCTCTGCTGCGGAGGATAAGTTCATCCGAGTCACCAGCCTCAGAAATCGCAGGTTAACAGCAGCTCAGATTAGAGACCAGGTCAATGCCACACAGAGTTCTAGCAGCAGACACATCTCTAGAACAACTGTTAAGAGGAGACTGTGTGAATCAGGCCTTCATGGTAGAATATCTGCTAGGAAACCACTGCTAAGGACAGGCAACAAGCAGAAGAGACTTGTTTGGGCTAAAGAACACAAGGAATGGACATTAGACCAGTGGAAATCTGTGCTTTGGTCTGATGAGTCCAAATTTGAGATCTTTGGTTCCAACCACCGTGTCTTTGTGTGACGCAGAAAAGGTGAACGGATGGACTCTACATGCCTGGTTCCCACCGTGAAGCATGGAGGAGGAGGTGTGATGGTGTGGGGGGGCTTTGCTGGTGACACTGTTGGGGATTTATTCAAAATTGAAGGCATACTGAACCAGCATGGCTACCACAGCATCTTGCAGCGGCATGCTATTCCATCCGGTTTGCATTTAGTTGGACCATCATTTATTTTTCAACAGGACAATGACCCCAAACACACCTCCAGGCTGTGTAAGGGCTATTTGACCATGGAGGAGAGTGATGGGGTGCTGCGCTAGATGACCTGGCCTCCACAGTCACCGGACCTGAGCCCAATCGAGATGGTTTGGGGTGAGCTGGACCGCAGAGTGAAGGCAAAAGGGCCAACAAGTGCTAAGCATCTCTGGGAACTCCTTCAAGACTGTTGGAAGACCATTTCAGGTGACTACCTCTTGAAGCTCATCAAGAGAATGCCAAGAGTGTGCAAAGCAGTAATCAAAGCAAAAGGTGGCTACTTTGAAGAACCCAGAATATGACATATTTTCAGTTGTTTTATACTTTTTTGTTATGTATATAATTCCACATGTGTTAATTCATAGTTTTGATGCCTTCAGTGTAAATCTACAATTTTCATAGTCATGAAAATAAAGAAAACTCTTTAAATGAGAAGGTGTGTCCAAACTTTTGGTCTGTACTGTATATATATATATATATATATATATAGTGATCCCTCTATAGTGGTAGCTGTATAACTCTGTATACATTGAGCTCTGTATACATTGTAACTTCCCCGGACAAGCTATAGAATGGGGTGCCATTTGCCATGTCCACCATAGGCCCCAACACAACTGGAAACCCTCAAAAAAATACTGAGTTTGCTTCTTACTAGTGCAATAATTGGCCTGTGACTATTTGGGGGATTTTGCATCGGGAACTGTGGGTGCCAGCTGCTATGGTGTCTTTATTAACGCCCCTCCACATGATGGCCAGCACTGGCATCAATCTAGGTCTTTGTTCACATTAGGAGCAGCCGCACTGTTTTTTCAGCACATTCTTGAATATAAACACATTACCGATGCACCTAGTGGTATCATGCAACCAAATCTCCTCTCGGCAGCGGGATATTGCCAGGTGGAGGACACATAGTATACCCTATTAGTGGCATGCTCAGAAAATTCTGGGCTCCACACAAATAAATTGCCAAGACCTTAGGAGCCCAAAGCATACCTTTATACTATTCATAAATCTTCAGTAGCTCCCCCTAGTGGTGGCTGCTAGGAGCCAGAATATTATTATTTGAAGTTTTTTTTTTTAGGGACTACAATATTTATTATCTAGCCTTGGTAAAGTCCATCAAAAACAGACCAGTGGAGGACCACTGGTATGATCTGGTATTAGAGCTCAGTGCTGCACAGTCTAATACCCGCTGAGTTGTAATACCAGGCACAACCACTATCAAAAGTACGGCGCTGTGTCTGGTAACAAATGAAGGGGTCACAACCCAGGAGCGCTATGGCCCCTTCAATCAGCTGATTGGTGGAGGTGCCAGGAGTCAGACCCCCAGGGTGTAGGGTTGCTCAGCAGGCTCCCACTCTGACTGGGCCCCTGAGGGCATTACCACAAGGGGCCCCCATGTCCTCCCTCCTTCTCACCTGTAGCATCTTGCTTAGTCATGAAAGATTCTAGAGAGGTGATGGGTGTGGGCCGAGGTAATCTCCGAGCGATGCAGATCAGACAGGACTGGAAATCTGGAAAGGAAGGAAGAGACTAGTGAACATGGCCGTCAATCACAATCCATCCGAAGGTCATAGTGGGCAAAATGGTCCCCCTCCTGAAGATGGTTCCACCCATCCCTTAATCATGGATAGTGACGCCCAATGCTATCCCAGATCTCCATCATTGGGTACGACCTCTTCTTTGGTGGAGGCCGAATGAGGGGATAAGTTTGGTCGAAGGGGTGGAGGGTTGCTGCTGCAGAAAGCTGCCTCTTTGAGAAAGAAGGAGGAGGCCAAATGGGTTCCTGCTGAGGCATTTAATGTCCCTTTAAGAATTTAGAAAAAAAAACATAAGCAATAAATAAAATAATTGTCTTCCTTAGGTTTAAACATCCCCCCCATCAGCTGATCCCTCACGTCTCGCGCCTCTGACCTCTCCTATACACAGGATTCTTTATGTCGATTCCTGCTTTCCGTTCAGTCTCTTACACAACATACTAATCTCTTCTATAAGCAGGGCATTGCCTAAATATTAACACCCTGAGTGCTTGGTATCGGTCTCAGAGAGCCTCTATAGCAGCACCTGAGGTCTGTATGATGCCTCCATGTGTTATACCCCTCAGTAGTCATGCGAGGGGATACAGACTGCAATAAATGGCATCTGCATCCATAGGGCAATGGGGAAACACCTGGGGTCGTTTCCTAATTCTGCACCCGGATAGACTTGACTTCAGCCATGAGGACTACTCAGGAGGTTGCATTTTGAGACATTGTATGGACTGTCCTATTATAGGGGTGTGATGACTTATGCAATACCAAGAATGAACGAGCCAATGAGCTCCTCTAACTACAACTGATGAATCAGAAGCTTCTAATTATTCTGCCGTTACTTCTGCTAATTGTTTCCGCAGTCCTAATGGTCACCATAGCACTGAGCAGGTGGTGGTGAGGCCCTACATAGGTCCCTGTCCCACATTGTGGCAGGCCAGCAGTTCCTCATCTGTAATGTTACATAACGGGACCTGGAATAACCGCACGCACTTTTGCTGACTTCGTCTTCTGACACTTCTGCATTTTGTATATCGAATGTGCACTGCACGCGATCACCGCGCAGGAATATACCGTTATAGCGGGCACATTCTAGGACTCACCACCAGGACTGTGTGTGCAGTTAACACATGCCTGACAAGTGAAGAGCTGTCAAGGGGATACTGAAAAGGGGCTTACAAAATATCTTTGACCGCATTCCCCGCCCATTTTTACACATATTTTGTATAGTACATATAGCACCCTTTATGACCCAAAATGAACACAGACCACAGACTAGACCCCCTAAACTAATACTGGCCCAACACTAGACCCTCCAAACTAATACCAACCCTATATTAGATCCCCTAAAGTAATGCAGACCCTAGACCAGACCCCCTCAACTAATACTGACCCCACATTGGCTGACCCTAATCTAGTGCTGACCCTAGACCAGACCCCGTCAACTAATACCGTCCCTACACTAGACCCCCTAAACTAAAGCAGACCCTAGACCATACCCCCTTAATTAATACTGACCCTACACTACGCCTAAAGTAATGCAGACCCTAGACCAGACCCCCTAAACTAATACCGACCCTACACTAGACCCCCTAAACTAATGCAGTCCCCCTAAACTAGACATCCTAAACTAATGCAGACCCCCTAAACTAAAACAGACCCGTAAAGAAATAAAAACTCCACACCGGACCCCCGAACTAATACTGAGATTACACTAGACCCCTTAAACTAATGCAGACCCCAGACCAGAGATCTAAACTAAAATATATCCGAAACCAGACCTCCTAAAATAATACAAACCCTAGATAAGACTCCCTAAACTAATATAGACCCTTAGATCCGACACCCGAAATTAATTCAGACCAAACCTAAAGACCCCTCATATCAGACCCTCATTTATACAGACCCCTCTTTATACAGACCACATATCAGACCCTCATTTATACAGACCCCTCTTTATACAGACCACATATCAGACCCTCATTTAAAACAGAACTCAAACCCAACACCCCCACCTGATACAGACACCAAATCACACACTGCTTTATAAAAATCTTATATCAGACCTTAATTTATACAGACTCCAGACCCTCCCTTTATAAAGACCCCAGACCAGATCCTTCCTTAAAGACCACATATCAAGAGTGCAGATAGACCCTTCTCCTTGTTACTGTCTTCCCCTTCAATCCCAGCCCTGATGTCAGGGTGTTGCCTGCAGGATTGAAGAGGACTACGATAATGGGAAAAGCTGAAGGAGGGAATTGACAACTATGAGCACTCAGAGTCTTCTAATCATGTGTGAATAAGTGAGGTAACAACTATGAGTGCTCAGAGCCTTCTACTCCTGTATAAAGAAAGAAGGTGGCATCTGTGGGTGCTCAGAGCCTTTTAATCCTGTAAGAAGTGAGGTGACAGCTATGAGCACTCAGAGCCTCCTAATGGTATATGAAGGAGGGTGACAGCTATGAGCACTGAGAGCCTTCTAATAGTATATGAAGAAGGGAGGTGACAGCTATGAGTGCTCCGAGCCTTCTAATCCTGTATGAAGAAGGGAGGTGACAGCTATGAGCACTCAGAGCCTTCTGTATAAGACACTCATCTGGGTCTTACCTTCTCCTTCCTCCTTGAAGGATTTCGGTTGGGACACAGTAAAACACTGCATCACTTCGTACCGTTGCCGCGCCTCCTGGTTCTCCGCCCCTGCGTCATCTGGAGGCCGAATCAGCATTCTACAGTTTAATGTATGGCTATTTCGCCTGTTGGCTTCTTGGGACCAGGGAGCTCCATTGACTATCAAAAACACAAGAGGGAAGGAGTTTAATAGCAACATACAATAATAACAGGGCAGGCAAGAAAATATTCAAGATGGTGCTAATTAAGCCAAATAACTTCAATTCACAAAAAAGGTACATGGGCACGGTCTTGTAAGTAGATGTACTCTAAGGGAGAGGCAAACATAGATAGATATATAGTTAAGAAATGGGACTTAACAGGAACAGTGGAGATCAAGAGAATGTATGGAAGACTACGAAGGATTTCAGAGACAGCAGCTCCTAGGATTACTAAAAAGGCAAATCAGAACCCTGCTTGACTACAAAAGACATTCAGGAAAATTTTGCAGACTTGAGTTGTGGTACATTGTTCAACTGTTCAGGGACACCTGCACTAATATGGCCTTTATGGAAGAGTCATCAGAAGAAAACCTCTCCTGCGTCCTCACCACAAAATTCAGCATCAGAAGTTTGAAAAAGAACATCTGAACAAGCCTGATACATTTTATAAACAAGTCCCATGGACTGATGAAGTTAAAATAGAACTCTGTCCCCGATAAGCATAGGTATGTTTGGAGAAAAACAGGCACATGAAAAGAACATCTCTCCAATCATTCAGCATGGGGGTGGACCAATTATGCTTTAGGTTGTGTTCCAGCCAATTGCACAGGGAACATTTCATGGCTAGAAATGGATGGATTCAATGAAATCCCAGCAAATTGTGGAAGCAAGCATAACACCAACTGTAAAAAGCTGAAGTTGAAAAGGATGGCTTCTACAAATGAATTAAGATCCTAAACACACCTCAAAATCCACAATAGACCTCAAAAGGTGCATACTGAAGGTTTTACCATGGCCCTCACAGTCCCCTGATGTGCTGAAGGTTTTACCATGGCCCTCACAGTCCCCTGATCTGCTGAAGGTTTCACCATGGCCCTCAAAGTCCCCTGATCTGCTGAAGGTTTCACCATGGCCCTCACAGTCCCCTGACCTGCTGAAGGTTTTACCATGGCCCTCGCAGTCCCCTGATCTGCTGAAGGTTTTATCATGGCCCTCGCAGTCCCCTGATCTGCTGAAGGTTTTATCATGGCCCTCACAGTCCCCTGATCTGCTGAAGGTTTTACCATGGCCCTCACAGTCCCCTGATCTGCTGAAGGTTTTACCATGGCCCTCACAGTCCCCTGATCTGCTGAAGGTTTTACCATGGCCCTCACAGTCCCCTGATCTGCTGAAGGTTTTACCATGGCCCTCACAGTCCCCTGATCTGCTGAAGGTTTTACCATGGCCCTCACAGTCCCCTGATCTGCTGAAGGTTTTACCATGGCCCTCACAGTCCCCTGATCTGAACATAATTGAAAATCTGTGTATAGACGTCAAAAGGGCAGAGCGTGCAAGGAAGAATGGATGAAAATCCCTCAAAAAGGAACTAAAAGTCTCTTGGCTGCTACAAAAAGCACTTACAAGCTGTGATACTTGCCAAAGGTGGTGCTACTAGGTACTAACCATGCAGGGTGCCCAAAGTTTTGCTTCGCGCCCATTTCCTTTTTTGTTATTTTGAAAATCCGCAATAACAAAAAAGTTATGTAGCATGTGTGGGATCATACCTAAAACTCCTAAAAAAAATAATTTGCAAAACCACACATGAAAATAAAAAAATTACATCTTTATTGGTCAATATAAAAGACAATAACAATAAAATGCAAGGAGTGTTTGTAGAACAGAAGCCCCCCCCCCCCCCGACAGTAGAAGAAATGGGCATAAATTAATAGGTAATTATGCAACCACAAGATAAACGTAGCTATATAAATACGTGGGGTAGTTACATGTGACCCGTGTGATCACCAAATCACATATGTTGATTCCACAGACAACATGATGCCAATCAGGAGGGTATAACGACAATGACATCTGTTACCACAGGGTGATCACCCAAATTAGTGACCCGCCCCTATGTATGGCTGTCCCTATATATCAATTAGCACATTACGAATCGCCGAATGGAAACCCAGTATCCCGGGAACAGAGTCGCACAAACCTACATCTGACCATTTCTCCTACTGTCGGGGGGGGGCTTCTGTTCTACATTTCAACACTTCTTGCATTTTATCGTTATTGTCTTTTATATTGACCAATAAAGATGTCATTTTTGTTATTTTGAAAATGTAAGAGATGAAAAAAAATATATGCTTTTGCTTAAAATACAAAGGGAATGTGTCATCTGTAACTTTATGCCTTTTAGAGATCATTTCATTTTCAACTTCCTTAACTTTTCACAGTATCAGGACTTTCGACCAGGGGTGCCCAAACTTCTGCATGCCACTGTAGATAGATAGATAATAGACAGATAGCTAGATAGATAGACAGACACGGACCACATCTACACCCTGCAGAGCCACATTACAAAGCATGGAAAGATCTATGCCTGCTTTGTGGACTTTAGGAAGGCCTTCGACTCAGTGTGGCATCCGGGCCTATTCCTGAAACTTCTTGAAAGCGGAATAGGAGGAAAAACATATGATGTCATCAGAAGTTCCTACACTGAGAACAGATGCAGCGTGAAGGTAAATGGGAGGAGAACGGCTTATTTCTGGCAGAGCCGAGGAGTCAGACAGGGCTGCAGCCTCAGTCCAACCCTGTAACATCTACATCAATGAGCTGGCGGCGGCCCTGGAGTCCTCCACAGCACCTGGTCTTACCCTCCACTGAGTGAAATCAGCCAATCAGGGAGTTTTAAGAAAGCCATGGGAACCCTGAAAGACAAGGCGAGCAAAACCTTCTATGCCATCAGAAGGCGTCTGTATCACCTTAAAGCACCAGTGACCGTCTGGCTTAAAATCCTTGACACCATCATCGCCCCGATCCTCCTGTATGGCAGCGAAGTCTGGGGCCCAGACATATAGAGCGGGCAAAGTGCGACTCTGGGCCAACAGAACTATTCCACCTAGAAGTCTGCAAACACTTTCTCCAGGTCCACAGAACTGGGCAGATTCCCAATCCACTTTGCTGTCCAGAAGAGGGCGCTATCATTCAGAGCCCATCTTCATAGCAGCAGTCCCAGCTCCTACCATCACAAAGCTTTGCTACACTAAGAAGCCTTAGAAAAACAAAGCACCCTGCAACAAGTCACCGAAACCCAGCCTGCCCAAGCCACCAACCAGTACAGCCTGACAAAGGGCGAAATCCAGAGGACGATACACAAGTACAAAGAGGAGTATATCAGCGTCTGGAGGAACGACATAAGAACATCCCAGAAGCTGACAGTATACCAGAGCCTGCAGAGGGAGTACAAACTGGCCCCATATCTGGAGAAACTCCAGGAAACTGACCGATCCTGAGCCGGTACAGACTGAGCGCCCACAGCCTGCTCATTGAATCCGGGAGTCACTGATAGAGGTAGATGCCCAGAGAGAGCAGACTGTGCCAGCAGTGCGACCAGGAGGCCGGGGAGGATGAGGCTCATTTCCTGCTGCGGTGCCCCAAATACTCAGCAGTGAGGGAGACTCACTTCAGGAGACTGTCTGATCTCTGCCCAGACTTCACCTCCATGGAGGAGGAAGAGAGACTCTCCATACTGCTGGGGGAAGAGGAGAACACAGCGGCCACAGCAGCACAATATATTACTGCCTGCCATAGACTGAGAGGAGCCTGATATACCATGGACTCCTATACCCCCACCCTGTATGTGTCCCCATCCCCCAACCCTACCCAATTATTTCCCACTTGCTTTGGCAATGCTAAATGTATTTAGTCCTGCCAATAAAGCTGATTTAATAGATAGATAGATAGAAACCATAAGGAAAGTAGATCTTCTCTCCGGACTGCTTGTGTGCACAGGCTCATGCGGAGAATGCTGCAGCTGTGGCACCTGCCAAACCACACTCCACATGGCAGTGCTCCCACGTCCTATCGTTCACCGTCCTTGATCGTGACAGGTGTCAGAAATTAGAAAGTAGAAATGTGTACAGAAAGATCGAGCCGAAGCGCGGGGCTCCCAGCCGCAGTCCGCTATCTGTATGAAGCAGGGTGTGCGAGTTCATGCTGCCTATCAATCAGTAACTTCCTGTCTGAGTGACCACCACTTCCTGTCTGAGTGACCACCACTTCCTGTCTCAGTGACCACCACTTCCTGTCTCAGTGACCACCACTTCCTTCCATGTAGTTCCTCGCACAGAAGTGGTCACAGGAAGTGGAAAAGTGTCCGGGCAGCCAGAAGAACGGCATCAGACTGACAACTGTATTTGGAACGGGGCTACCTACCTAAAGATTTGGGCAGCAGGTTCTTGACGAACTGCTCGTGGTCGCCCACGTGTAGGAGGCTGTAGATGCTGTCCTTCATCAGCTCCTCTTGCTTGTAGCCCAGATAATTAGTGACATTTTCGGAGACAAAGACGATCCGACCTTCTTGGTTGACAACAAAGAAAAATCCGTCCAGAGCCTGAAGTAGAAAAATAAAAATGGCAGAAAATGTACATTTATAAATATCTGAATATATTTTTCTTAAAGGGGTTGTCCACTCTTAAAGGGGTATTGTGTTTTCAGCATATAAAGCTATAGAATTGTCTAATGAAAAATCCTAAAAAACAACTTGTCTAAAATACCCCTTACCAGTGTTAAGATCCCTGCTTGCTGTCAGTGAACACGACGCACTTCTGAGTTTTTTTTTTACAGTTTTATCCAGTCTAAATAATCCACGTCAGCAGCACAAATCTCTCTCCTCTCCTGATGGTTTGTTACAGTGTCTCAGTGCAGGTAACAGGGATCAGATTGTCTAGAGTCCATTAAAAAGTAGATTTTTTCTTTCTTGGATTTACTCAGTTCTCTCTCCGTCTGGGAAAGTTGGGTGGCAGCGAATACGTCCAACTTGCATGTCACTTGTCACCCAGCTTTCCCTGTCAGCTCCACATCCATGTGACATCCCTTCAGGAAGCAGTAGAGGCGGCCACATCAGATGTCCCAGAAACAGATACAACTGAGGGGTCAGTCAGGATGGGGTTAAGGCGACCTTGTGCCTCCCCGCAGGGACGTAGCACACGCAGCTGTTTCATCAGTGTCCGATGGTTGTTGTTGTCCTGCCAGCATACATCCCTGTTATGTCATGGCTGGGAACGCGGCGGACATTCCTCATCCAGGCCTCCGCTCAGCGGCGCTCGCTCTTTGTCTGGCCGGGGGCCTAATACAACAGCATCTAATGTAGAGCGGTAACTATTAACCAGCGGCACCGCCAAACCGGAAACAGGGAAACCACGGCGAAATCTCCGACACCGGGGATGGGCCCGGGCCTGGAGGAGTCTACAATTAACCCTATCCCTGCTGCACTGATATCTGCTCCCTGCACACAGGATGATATAATTAACCCTATCTCTGCTGCACTAGTATCTGCTCCCTGCACACCGGACTATACAATTAACCCCATCTCTGCTGTACTGATATCTACTCCCTGCACACAGGATGATACAATTAACCCTATCCCTGCTGCACTAGTATCTGCTCCCTGCACACAGGATGATACAATAACCCTATCACTGCTGCACTAGAATCTGCTCCCTGCACACAGGATGATACAATAACCCTATCACTGCTGCACTAGAATCTGCTCCCTGCACACAGGATGATACAATTAACCCTATCACTGCTGCACTAGAATCTGCTCCCTGCACAGAGGATGATACAATTAACCCTATCCCTGCTGCACTAGAATCTGCTCCCTGCACACAGGATGATGCAATTAACCCTATCCCTGCTGCACTAGTATCTGCTCCCTGCACACAGGATGATGCAATTAACCCTATCCCAACTGTACTAGAATCTGCTCCCTGCACAGAGGATGATACAATTAACCCTATCCTTGCTGTACTGATATCTACTCCCTGCACACCGGACTATACAATTAACCCTATCTCTGCTGCACTGATATCTACTCCCTGCACACAGGACTATACTATTAACCCTATCCCTGCTGCACTGATATCTACTCCCTGCACACCGGATGATATAATTAACCCTATCTCTGCTGCACTAGAATCTGCTCCCTGCACACAGGATGATGCAATTAACCCTATCCCTGCTGCACTGATATCTACTCCCTGCACACAGGACTATACAATTAACCCTATCCTTGCTGCACTGATATCTACTCCCTGCACATAGGATGATACAATTAACCCTATCCTTGCTGCACTAGATTCTGCTCCCTGCACACAGGATGATACAATTAACCCTATCCCTGCTGCACTGATATCTACTCCCTGCACACAGGACTATACAATTAACCCTATCCTTGCTGCACTGATATCTACTCCCTGCACACAGGGCTATACAATTAACCCTATCCTTGCTGCTCTGATATCTACTCCCTATACACAGGATGATACAATTAACCCTATCCCTGCTACACTAGAATCTGCTCCCTGCACAGAGGATGATACAATTAACCCTATCCTTGCTACACTAGAATCTGCTCCCTGCACACAGGATGATACAATTAACCCTATCCTTGCTACACTAGAATCTGCTCCCTGCACACAGGATGATGCAATTAACCCTATCCCTGCTGCACTAGTATCTACTCCCTGCACACAGGATGATACAATTAACCCTATCCCTGCTGCACTAGTATCTGCTCCCTGCACACAGGATGATGCAATTAACCCTATCCCTGCTGCACTGATATCTACTCCCTGCACACAGGACTATACAATTAACCCTATCCTTGCTGCTCTGATATCTACTCCCTATACACAGGATGATACAATTAACCCTATCCCTGCTGCACACATATCTGCTCCCAGCACACGAGATGATACAATTAACCCTATCCCAGCTGTACTGATATCTGCTCCCTGCACACAGGATAATACATTTAACCCTATCCCTGCTTTATGGGATATCTACTCCCTGCACACGGGATGATACAATTAACCCTATCCCTGCTGCATACATATCTGCTCCCTGCACACAGGATGATACAATTAACCCGATCTCTGCTGCACTGATATCTGCTCCCTGCACACAGGACTATACAATTAACCCTATCCTTGCTGCACTGATATCCACTCTGCACACATGATGATACAAATTAACCCTATCCCTGCTGTACTAATTTCTGCTCCCTGCACACAGGACTATACAATTAACCCTACCCCTGCTGCATTGATATCTACTCTCTGCACACAGGATGATACAATTAAACCCATCCCTGCCGTACTGATTACTGACACCTGGTCTGGAGTAATACAGAATTAGGGCTCATGCACATGAACGTGTTTTCTTTCCGTGTCCGTTCAGTTTTTTTTGCAGACGGTATGCAAAACCATTCCTTTCAATGGGTCAGCAAAAAAAACGGAAGGTACTCCATGTGCATTAAGTTTCCGTATGTCCGTTCCACAAAATAATAGAACATCTCATATTATTGTCTGCCTTAGGCTACATGCACACGACCGTATGTGTTTTGCGGTCCACATGACATCCGTTTTTGTTTTGCGGATCCGTTTTTTTTGCGGATCCATTGTAATTATGCCTATCCTTGTCCAAAAACTATAAAAAAATAGGACATGCACAATTTTTTTGCGGAGCAACGGAACGGACATACTGATGCGGACAGCACACGGTGTGCTGTCCGCGTTTTTTGCGGACCCATTGAAATGAATGGGTCCGCATCCTATCCGCAAAAAAAAGGATCGGACACGGAAACAAAATACGGTCGTGTGCATGAGGCCTTACGGACAAGGATAGGACTGTTCTATTAGGGGCCTGCTGTTCCATTCTGCAAAATACGGAATGCACATGGACGTCATCCATATTTTTAGCGGATCCGTTTTTGGGGGACCGCAAATTACATACGGTCATGTGCATGAGGCCTTAACCTCATCTCTGCTGATATGAACTGACCTGCCATCCTGATCAGTGACCAGGTGATGGTGGTGGATCTTTTAGAGCTGTCGATAACCAGTTTTGATTTATCTCCCCATTGTCATTTGGCGCCCCCTTTAGCTCAGTGTCAGTAATGACTGCCCCTCTCCTCAGCCGGTGTGGGTGGATAGGAGAAATGTCTCGGAAAATCATCCATTCCTGTAAATTGTCTTTTATTTCAGTTCTAGGAATGTGCGTTCCTCCTCCTAGTAAAAAACAGATTTCTCCCCAAGACTCCTGCAGAGAACAAAGAGGACGTACCCTGCACAGCGCTGAGTAATGCTCCGTAAGTGCCCCCATAAATGTGTCACTCCTCCTCTAGGGGAAGGCTCCAACCTATGTATCTAAGCCTATCCTGTGTGACACTGTCTGCTGAGCTGTGTATCTAATCCTATCCTGTGTGATACTGTCTGCTGAGCTGTGTATCTAATCCTACCATGTGTGATACTGTCTGCTGAGCTGTGTATCTAATCCTATCCTGTGTGATACTGTCTGCTGAGCTGTGTATCTAAGCCTATCATGTGTGATACTGTCTGCTGAGCTGTGTATCTAATCCTATCCTGTGTGATACTGTCTGCTGAGCTGTGTATCTAATCCTATCCTGTGGGATACTGTCTGCTGAGCTGTGTATCTAATCCTATCATGTGTGATACTGTCTGCTGAGCTGTGTATCTAATCCTATCCTGTGTGATACTGTCTGCTGAGCTGTGTATCTAATCCTATCCTGTGTGATACTGTCTGCTGAGCTGTGTATCTAATCCTATCATGTGTGATACTGTCTGCTGAGCTGTGTATCTAATCCTATCCTGTGTGATACTGTCTGCTGAGCTGTGTATCTAATCCTATCCTGTGTGATACTGTCTGCTGAGCTGTGTATCTAATCCTATCCTGTGTGATACTGTCTGCTGAGCTGTGTATCTAATCCTCTCCTGTGTGATACTGTCCGCAGAGCTGTGTATCTAATCCTATCCTGTGTGATACTGTCTGCTGAGCTGTTTATCTAATCCTATCCCGTGTGATACTGTCTGCTGTGTATCTAAGTCTATTGTGTGATACTGTCTGCTGAGCTGTGTATCTAATCCTATCATGTGTGATACTGTCTGCTGAGCTGTGTATCTAATCCTATCCTGTGTGATACTGTCTGCTGAGCTGTGTATCTAATCCTGTCCTGTGTGATACTGTCTGCTGAGCTGTGTATCTAATCCTATCCTGTGTGATACTGTCTGCTGAGCTGTGTATCTAATCCTATCCTGTGTGATACTGTCTGCTGAGCTGTGTATCTAATCCTACCATGTGTGATACTGTCCGCAGAGCTGTATATCACGTCCTAGGTGGTGGTATTTTGTTATTACGCTCTATAATAACTGACCACTAGTGGGCATCTTTCTGTTATTTATTTCTCATACTGATCGCTATGTGGCAGTATTATTTTCTACCTTTCAAAATGACTGAAACTAACACAATAAGTGGTGTCATTCTATGACTATTTTTCATCTGAGTGCATTATTTTTCATAATCACTGACCACTAGGTGGTGCCATTTTATTATTGATATTTTATTTCTGAGAGCCATGTGGCGCTATTATTTTGTTACTTTTTCTATGTTCTTTATTTAATTCCCGCTGACAGGCGGATGGCGTGACATAAGGCTGTGGTGTCACTTCCCCTTTAAGACAGTATCTCCGGTGCCACCCCTGAGTGGCATTGCCTGGCAGCTATTTGATAACACACCTTACTGTTGACTGCCGGCAATTAGCGATGTGAAGAGCTGCTCCAGTGACTCCATTATCTGATCCTGCTCCAATTATCCGGCTTTTAAGAGCGTGGGGGGAAGATTTCCATGTGTAATAACGTGCTGGCGGGAGACACAAACCACAGGCCGAGTCTGGCGGAGCCGGCTCCATGCGCTGGGACCGTTCCCTCAATGCTTCCTATCAGCACTCATACACTCGGGTCATCAGATGGCTGGAAACTGGTGGCCGCAAGAAAGGAGTGCAAGCTCTTGGGACCACTAGGGCCTGGCAAATCAGCACACCCTGAACTGGGGGGTAATGGGAAACCTGGCTCATAGATAATTGCATTATCCCTCCAATGAAGTGAATGGTAACCTCAAAGGGGTATTCCTATCTCTTAGGCCTCTTGCACACGACCGTATGGCTTTTTCAGTATTTTGCGGTCCGCAAAAAATACGGATGACGTCCATGTGCATTGTTTTTTGCGGAACGGAACAGCTGGCCCCTGATAGAACAGTACTATACTTGTCCGTTATGCGGACAATAATAGAACATGTTCTATCTTTGAACAGAACAGAAAAACGGAAACGGAAGGCATACGGAGTTACCTTCCGTTTTTTTGCGGATCCATTATAATGAATGTGTGCAAGAGGCCCTAATGGAATTTAGGGGCTGCAGTGCTGGTGTAGTGCTATGGCCCACCAGTGCAGGGAACTGCAGCCACCATCAAATACCGCCATCACTGAGGGGTGCCACCTTAGAAGAAGGCACCTGCACTGCAGCCCCTTCAGTCTCAGGACTGGTGGGGGTCCCAGAGGTCTGGATTCTAGCAATATGCCATCACTTTATGCCATCGGAATACCCCTTTAAGAGGAGGAGTTGCATGTGGGCTGCCACGCGGCTGTTCCTATGTCGGTGTGGGAGCGACCTACCGTACCTGGCGGGGTAAGTGAACCCCTGACAACCTCACTAAACTGATAGCACAAGGGAAGTTGCACCGTCCTTTGTTAAGCACTGCAGGGGAAAAAGTAAGTGAACCCCTGAATTCAGTAACCAGGACTTTCCCCTTTTGCAGCAGCAAACCTATTTTTCAAAACATCCGCTTGCTGGTGGTGAATGGAAACACTTTTATTCCTATCCAGAAGTTGAAAACCTACACAGGCCTAAACGCTTGTCACAGCTGAGGGGCCGGTACAGTTGCATCCAGCCGACACAATGCTCTGTCCGCTAAACACACCTGCAGCGCGCACCTCTCTCCGGTTCGCTACCATGTATCAGTGCAGGTGAAACGTATCCGCCTGGACTCCAGAGGCTCGTGCAGTGAGGATACAGCTGTAGCAAACCCTCAGCTGCAAGAGGTAAAGGGTTTTTAGACCGCCAGCAAGCAGAGATGTTGAAAAGAGCAATAGAAGAAAGCTGTGGAACTCTCCAGGACACGACACATTATGTCACGCGACAATTTTTATAATGATAGTCACCGCAAGGTCACCGACACTGAAAGGAAACGGCAACACGTGCGCCCAAGACTCAAGGACTGGTCTACGATCGGCCAGCTGCCCCGCACCTGCTGACTCCCTTCTTTATCTACAGATACGGCCTTCTCCTGCCCAGCACATGTCTGATTAACCCTTACCGTGCCACACCTGTATTATACTCCAGTCACATCTAGAGCTGTGGCAAGAGAAACCCGCTACATCTTTCCCGTGCAAGATAACGGGACGCTCACTGCTAGGTGACAATCCGCGGAGTGAGGGTCCTAGGAGTGGAAGACCCTCGCCCCGGACTGTGGAAGATGGAGCGGATGATGATGGCTAGAGAGAATATGACAGCATGCCAGGAAGAGATGTGTCAGTCACCGTAAACGTGGCTGTCGGTGACTCGCTGACAATGCTCGTTGCCAAGCAACTATTGTTCCAGCGCAGGATCCAGACTGATACAAAGTAACAAGGCAGATCTGGCCAATAGCGCGGTGGCACTGTCAGCGTATGCCTCCATACCGCTATCTATGTACGTCCCCTGTCAGCAGTATTCATCTGCATCACTGGGTCATTCTCATGTGCTTGCTACATACATAACAGGAAACAGTCAGTGAGCAGGACCCACGTGAAATGGTTACGCCAAAAAAAACGGAATGTACTCCGTATGCATTCCATTTCCGTATTTCAGTTTTTCCGTTCCGTTAAAAGATAGAACAAGTCCTATTACTGCCCGCAAATCAAGTTCTGTGGCTCAATTCAAGTCAATAGGTCCGCAAAAAAAAACGGAACGCATACGCAATGCATCCGTATGTCTTCTGTATCCGTTCTGTTTTTGCTGAACCATCTATTGAAAATGTTATGCTCAGCCCAATTTTTCTATGTACCGTAATTACTGTATACTGTATATGCCATGCTTCCGTTTGCAATCCGCAAAAAACGGAAACCAAACGGAATGGCAAAGCCGTACGGAATCGGAAACACTACAAAAAAAAACAAAAAACGGATCCGGTAAAAACGGCCCGCAAAACACTGAAAAAGCCATACGGTCGTGTGAAAGAGGCCTCACAAGGAACTGATATGGATATCCGGAACCCATCGTCATGTGGGCTGCAGGCTGCTGACAGATCTTACTACAGCGTTATTTATTAGTCCGTTTTTAGCATGAATACCCAGGAAAACAAGAATCACATAGAAGCCTAATAGTCATTACCATAAGGATTAACATTTATATACACCTAATAATTTGGGATGAGCGAATCAACTTCGGATGAAACATCCGAAGTCAATTCGCATAAAACTTCGTTCTAATACTGTACGGAGCAGGAGCTCCGTACAGTATTACAATGTATTGGCTCCGATGAGACTTTGCGCAATAACTTCATAAATTCATTTGTACTGTAACAAACTATTTCCCGAACTCGGGATCGGTTCCAAGTGGTACCTTGGAACTGATCCCGAATTCAGGAAATGTTTTTTTATTTACAGTATAAATCAATATCTGAAGTTATTTTGCGAAGTCTCATCGGAGCCAATACATTGTAATACTGTACGGAGCTCCTGCTCCGTACAGTATTAGAACAAAGTTTTATGCAAATTGACTTTGGATGTTTCATCCGAAGTCGATTCGCTCATCCCTACTAATAATGACAATGTACGTAACATTACATTACTCATCCTGTACTGATCCTGAGTTACATCCTGTATTATACTCCAGAGCTGCACTCACTATCCTGCTGGTGCAGTCACTGTGTACATACATTACTTATCCTGTACTGATCCTGAGTTACATCCTGTATTATACTCCAGAGCTGCACTCACTATTCTGCTGGTGCAGTCACTGTGTACATACATTACATTACTCATCCTGTACTGATCCTGAGTTACATCCTGTATTATACTCCAGAGCTGCACTCACTATCCTGCTGGTGCAGTCACTGTGTACATACATTACATTACTTATCCTGTACTGATCCTGAGTTACATCCTGTATTATACTCCAGAGCTGCACTCACTATTCTGCTGGTGCGGTCACTGTGTACATACATTACATTACTTATCCTGTACTGATCCTGAGTTACATCCTGTATTATCCTCCAGAGCTGCACTCACTATTCTGCTGGTGCAGTCACTGTGTACATACATTACATTACTTATCCTGTACTGATCCTGAGTTACATCCTGTATTATACTCCAGAGCTGCACTCACTATTCTGCTGGTGCAGTCACTGTGTACATACGTTACATTACTTATCCTGTACTGATCCAGAGTTACATCCTGTATTATACTGCAGAGCTGCACTCACTATTCTGCTGGTGCAGTCACTGTGTACATACATTACATTACTTATCCTGTACTGATCCTGAGTTACATCCTGTATTATACTCCAGAGCTGCACTCACTATTCTGCTGGTGCAGTCACTGTGTACATACATTACTTATCTTGTACTGATCCTGAGTTACATCCTGTATTATACTCCAGAGCTGCACTCACTATTCTGCTGGTGGAGTCACTGTGTACATACATTACATTACTTATCCTGTACTGATCCTGAGTTACATCCTGTATTATACTCCAGAGCTGCACTCACTATCCTGCTGGTGCAGTCACTGTGTACATACATTACTTATCCTGTACTGATCCTGAGTTACATCCTGTATTATACTCCAGAGCTGCACTCACTATTCTGCTGGTGCAGTCACTGTGTACATACATTACATTACTCATCCTGTACTGATCCTGAGTTACATCCTGTATTATACTCCAGAGCTGCACTCACTATCCTGCTGGTGCAGTCACTGTGTACATACATTACATTACTTATCCTGTACTGATCCTGAGTTACATCCTGTATTATACTCCAGAGCTGCACTCACTATTCTGCTGGTGCGGTCACTGTGTACATACATTACATTACTTATCCTGTACTGATCCTGAGTTACATCCTGTATTATCCTCCAGAGCTGCACTCACTATTCTGCTGGTGCAGTCACTGTGTACATACATTACATTACTTATCCTGTACTGATCCTGAGTTACATCCTGTATTATACTCCAGAGCTGCACTCACTATTCTGCTGGTGCAGTCACTGTGTACATACGTTACATTACTTATCCTGTACTGATCCAGAGTTACATCCTGTATTATACTGCAGAGCTGCACTCACTATTCTGCTGGTGCAGTCACTGTGTACATACATTACATTACTTATCCTGTACTGATCCTGAGTTACATCCTGTATTATACTCCAGAGCTGCACTCACTATTCTGCTGGTGCAGTCACTGTGTACATACATTACTTATCTTGTACTGATCCTGAGTTACATCCTGTATTATACTCCAGAGCTGCACTCACTATTCTGCTGGTGGAGTCACTGTGTACATACATTACATTACTTATCCTGTACTGATCCTGAGTTACATCCTGTATTATACTCCAGAGCTGCACTCACTATTCTGCTGGTGCAGTCACTGTGTACATACATTACATTACTTATCCTGTACTGATCCTGAGTTACATCCTGTATTATACTCCAGAGCTGCACTCACTAGTCTGCTGATATAGATCCTGTATTATATCTTGCACTATATTATACAGCAGATCTCTTAGGGATCCAATGGAAAATCACACAGAACGACCTGCAATACTGGCACGGCTCTGCTACATCTATACACACACACATACGGGGTTGACGTACCTCTAAGAGGAGAGGACCCAGAGACTCCTTCTCGATGACGCCCCCGCTGCTGGACGAGATGTCAGATTTCTGAACATCATCATCAGCGCCCAAAACTTTCTCTGTAACAGAAGGGTTAATCGGTATCAGTGCTGAGTACATGTAGCGCTTGTGCAGTCATTAATAATCTACATATGAACACACAGGACATAGCTCTGACCCTAGGAGCTTACAATCTAATCATTGTGGGAGTCCGGGCTGTTTACCTGGCAGAGGACTGGATGCAACTGTAGCGAACTCTCAGCTGTGAGAAGTATTAGCTCAGGAATCTCTGCTTGCTATAAATGAATGGAAGCACTCATCCAGAGTATATAAACCCCTCCTGACTTGACACTTCTCACAGCCAGGGGGTCAGTTTGTTACAATGTATCAGTGCAGGTAACCAGAGGATTGTCTTACCCCGTGTCAGGGTATAAGACGGTAGATTTACCGCTCTGGGAAAGCTGGGTGACACCCTATAGGTGAGCTCTGGAGGTAAGAGTAAGAGATGCCCCTCTGATGAGACGGACGTGGCAGCGGAGTGCCACACACAGGCACTTACAGTAACATGACATTTCATTAGATGCCAATCAGGAAGTTTCTATCTCTTGAAAGCACTTGCTGCAGCGCGCCGGGTGCCAAGAGCCCTGGGGCGGGCGCGGCGGGCGGGGAGGAAGACGAGCCGTGATTGAGGGGAAAGGGAAGCCGCGGCGGAAGCTCAGGAAATCCGCCTGCGTCTGGCTATTTTGGGACAGGCCGGTGGTTTATTTCAGTGCCACCCGAGGGGACGCCCAGCACCAGGAGCCCCATAGACTAGTGGTCTCCAAACTGGCGCGCTCCTGTGAGCGCAAAACTACATCAGCCAGGACATGCTGGGAGTTCTACATTGGCAAGATTGTATAGATTGAGCATGGCGGACCCCTACGACCACTACTATGGGCTGGGCATGGGCAAAAGGGACAAGTACCCCGGGCCCTCCGCAATGCCTGGCACCCAGTACCCAAAGTACCCCCAAGTCTAGGCTCGGCAAAAGTACCCGGTGTGCACCCCCCAAGGCCTCCATCACCCAATCCTGTGCCCTGTGCTACACCCCTCCTCCTCGTGGTGCCAGCCTATGCCCTGTATGGCATTATGTGGGCACAGTATGGATATACACATCTGCTCCTGCACTCTACCATAACCCTCATCATTCAGGGTAAGTGTTTTCCTGCCCCTCTACCTCCAAGTAGAGCCCCTTTACTTGTTCCTCCAGCCCACCATCTTTTCTAAATGGTTACTCTTTATAAAGAGGTTCCGCAGCAGCTGGACTTGTAATATTCCTATAATGGTATATAGATGTCACAGGATCCGGAGGAGCAGCATCCATCCTGACGTCGACTACTTCCCCATGATCCGTATTTATTACCAGCCAATGGGAGCGTGGCTCAGGCGATGCTTTCTGTATAGATACAATAGGAAGACAATAGCCGGAGGGTATGGAGAAGGCGGCGGTTCATGTGAGGACAATGCTGTGTCACCGGCGGGGGAGGGGGTCCGTCAGTAGCCTCCACCACAGACCGGCGCTCTCTGCCATCGGATTTGCATCTGGCGCCTGATTCCTCGTTAGGAAAGGACATTTGTATCACTGGATTGTAACGTATCCGGCACATTCTGGTAATCTGGCACAAACAGCCTGTGCCGGATTATCAGACTCCCCCCCCTAACCAGTCTCAGGGTCTGGATGCTGGAGGAAAGACGCTGACATACAAAGGGTTAAATGCCAGTTGTCTGAAACCACTGCCACCCCAGTACAGGTGACGCGGTCACAGCACCCGGAGGTGAGGGGTCCACAGTTATTATCTACAATGAATTAGTTTGCTGGCGGCTGGAATTTTAATTTATGGATGTGAATTACCCGAAAAATCCAATGATCCGTCATCATGAAAGTATCGTAAGACATAGTGGAGTATTATAACCTGAGGATACCGCCAGGGGACGATAGACAGATATCAGATAGATAAATGATAGATAGATAGAGAGATAGATAAATGAGAGATAGATGATAGATAGATGGATATATGAGATAAATGATAGATAGATGATAGATAGATGATAGATAGATAAATGATAGATAGATAAATGATAGATGATAGATAGATACATGATAGATGATAGATAGATAAATGATAGATGATAGATAGATACATGATAGATAGATGATAGATCGATAGATAAATGATAGATAGATGATAGATAGATAAATGATAGATAGATAAATGATAGATGATAGATAGATACATGATAGATGATAGATAGATAAATGATAGATGATAGATAGATACATGATAGATAGATGATAGATCGATAGATAAATGATAGATAGATGATAGATAGATAAATGATAGATAGATAAATGATAGGTAGATAAATGATAGATAGATGAGTAAATGATAGATAGATGATAGATAAATGATAGATAGATGATAGATGATAGATAGATAGATAATAGATAGATAGATAAATGAGAGATAGATAGATATGGGCAGCACGGTGGGGTCCTAGGTTTAAATCCAACCAAGGACAACATCTGCATGCAGTCTGTATGTTCTCCCCGACTTTCCCCCCACAGACTGATCAGGGCCTTAGATTGTGAGCTCCACCGCGGACAGCCCGATGCTAATGTCTGTAAAGCGCTGCGGAATATAACAGCGCAATATAAGTGCAGAACATAAATAAATACATGGACTGCAGGTTAGATATTCCCCCTCCTCTACCAGATCCCATCTTACTGACTGATTTCCTGGCCGTTCAGTTACAGATGGAGGATTGTATATTTTCTCACACAATTTTTGCATCCATCCAGTAATGCGGAATAACCGCCAGATTACCGGAATTCTGCAACATCTCTGAAATGTCCCCTTTAAATGAATGAATGTGACGATATCTGGATCTGAGTACAGAGATAGCCGGCGCCCCCCCCCCCCCCTCACCCAGGCCCCCGCACTGCTGGTCTCGACCCATTTTAAAGGAGCCGGTTCCCCGTGTTGCTTAGGCTCTAATTACTATTGATGGAGCGGCCGCCGGTGCGAGAGGAGTGTTTAACCTTAATGAGCTTTTTCATTTCGAGAAAAGAAAACACATATCGAAGGGGAGCGCGGGCCCCGCAGAGAGCAAACGCGCAGCAATTAGCAATTAGTACACCTAGGGAGCCCCGCTCGAGAGGAGGCTGGTAATGCAATCGCCCAGGTTCGGTTACATCACGCCGAGCGAGGAGGCTAATTAAAGGGGGTGGCATAAAGTAGGGCAGAGACGCTCTATCTGCAGCTAAATAAATCACTGATTCTTTTATTCCTGAACCGCACGCAGCTCCGGGTACGTGGCAGTTTCTTAAGCAGCATTAATTAAACAGTCTGAGAAGCAAACGTTAACCTGGCGCCGTTCCAACCCAGGAGGCATACAATGGCATCCTTACCAACTTATACTGAAGTATGACTTAAAGGAACGGAGCAAAGTCTCCGCAGCTCAGT
The DNA here is from genome assembly GCF_014858855.1 of Bufo gargarizans. NCBI lineage: Eukaryota > Metazoa > Chordata > Amphibia > Anura > Bufonidae > Bufo > Bufo gargarizans. Next base: position 46,401,946 of record NC_058083.1, on the reverse strand, counting down.
GCACAGGTTCTTGCGGTCACCTGATGGCGGCGATTTGACCGGAGCCCTTGTCATATCTGATTTGCAAAAATGGTCACTTTCTTGCAAAACAGCGCCACATCTGTCCACAGGTCTCGTGTGGTATTGCATCCACGGAAATGAGCTGCAATACCAATCACAACCCACAGACAGGTGTTTGGCGCTGTTTCTGGAAGAAAGCGGCAATGCGTTTCTATTCCTGGGTTACCAGAATCTCAGAAAATGACCCGATACGTTGTTGCGTAAATGGGTTATAATCCGCTGTTTCTTTGCCCATAGTGGTTGTCGCCCAATTTCCCTAGAGGCCCGAATGGCGTTTAAAGTTGCACAGTTCAATCACTATTTATTACTGATCTGTGTCGGTCTTCACTGTCATTCGGAGAATTCTGTTCATGAGCGCAACCAGAGACTCGACATAGTCTGAATCCCTCCCCTAGCTTATATTATAAGCGCGCGAAGAGGTGAAAAGCATTCTGGGATACTATGAAAGCCTTCATGTGACCTGCAAAATCGGTGTCTGGTTGCCTATAGTTATTGGAGGCCAGCCAGATTTTAAGAGGTAAATTTTAGCAGCTAGCTACTTCTAAATTCTCATTTGCTCCTCAAGGGAGGATACCTGATCCTTGCTCCTCAGGGGAGGGGCTATAGGGGGATTCAAGTGTTACACAGGAGGAGAAAATCAGTACTATAAACAATATAGAACAGGTGGGGGGGCGTGACAAATTGTGCAGGGGCTTGACCCTACCTCCTGTCATCTGCTCCCAAAACGAGAATACATAGGAGCGCAGGTGTCCCGTATGTAACCGAATAGAGAGCGTGGAGAATCACACAGCATTTTTAGAGGAGATATACTGTATAATTTACTGCTCGGAGCTGGCTGCCTGCCCAGGATACTGTAACACGGGAAGGCAGCAAGCCACCATCCCAAATTCTTATCCGCCCCAAACCCCCATAGTCCTGCTGCTTATGCAACCTGAAGAATCTATACGACTGATCTCATCCAGAGGACCCCCCCCCCCCCCGCCATGTTATTGACAAGAAATAGGAACAGGGGCAGGATGACAATGGAGGCTGGAAATTCGAGAGATAGCCTACTCTTAATGAATAGCTTTGGCGCCGTAGTGTCTTAAACTTAACCTGTTGGGGCTTCGTTAACGAGTACGTAGGAAATGGTCGTTAAAATGGAACAAAAGATTGAACCAAATGGCCCTCTCGAAAGAAAGAAGGATATCATCAAGACCGTTCCTCCGAGAGAGCTTCTGGGATGGAAAGAATAAGAGCATTTTACTAGCAGATAAAACCACATGCCGGGTGAGGAACCAAAAAGTGATGGGGCAGGAGGTCTTGAAGACCACTCCTTTAGGGTAGAAGTTCACGCTCACGTGAAGACAATCAGAGCTATTTGACGACGGATGGATGTTTGGTCTACAGCTTTCTGTAGATAATCCTGGCTGGCTCGCCACCTGGTCATCCTTAGCGGTGCACTGCAAAAATTCAACTCAATCGTCGATGGTTCCCTCAGACACAAAAACATGAAGAACCTGAGGTGGGTTAGAAGATGATCCTCTGATATCTATAGGCGGTCCGTTAGTACCATGATGCTCCATGCCCGCTGCCATACCACTGTCCTGGGTGTCCATTGCCCTGCTAGGTTTTTGGTGCTTTCTTCTAGCGGGGATGGCTGCGGTACTCCTGTGTCCCATATTGGAGGCCACAGCCAGAACCCTTTATTGAGGTTAAAGGTTAAAAACCAGAGGATTTCCACAATCATGCCCTTAGGACTGGCCCACAGTCAAACGGTTAATTGGTACAGTGGGTCCACACCCAATACCTGTTACAATGGCCATCATCAGAGAAAGCATGGCTCTGAGGGTGGGTGGGTTTTATGCCTCCATTTGACGTATACGTTACAAAAACGCAGCACATGTGTACCATTATTTTTTTTTTTTACAATGGAACTCTATGATGAACGGATACCACTTTATGGCATCAGTCTGAGGCATCCATTTTAACGTATACGATTTTGTCATGCGAACCGAGCCTTATATCTGGCATGGTCAGATATGACCCATATAAAACTCTAGCGGAAGGACCCGGCTTCGCTCGGGTATATTGAATCTATTTCATTTAATGTTTGTGTGTGTCGTTAAAAGATATCGACACTATTCACTAGGACAGTGACATCTACAGCCCCCCACCCCCAAAACAGTGACCTGTCACCCCTTAACACTGACCCTCCCAACAGTGCCCGTCCCTTAAAATTGGAACTCCACAGTAGCCCACCCCCTTAACTTTGACCTTCACAGCAGCCTGCCCCTTTAACAGTGAGTTTCACAGCACACCACCCCCTTGACGGTGACCTCCACAGGGGCCCGCCCCCTTTACAGTGGCCTCTACTGCAATCTGCCCCTTAACACTGACCTCCATAGCGGACCATCCCCTTAACTGTGACCTCCACAGCAGCCCGCCCCTGGGATGGCCAGAGGTCCGGTTTTAGGCTGGACAGTCCGGCTTTCAGACTCCCTGTCCTCCGTCCGTCACAGGGCCTAGGCGGACACAGGGATGTCCTTTTGAACAGCTCACTCTCAGACAGCAGCACTGTGCTGTCTGAGTGTGAGCTGCAGGAAGAAAGTCACCCTCCCTCCCACCCCTGCAGCTGACAGAAGTTGATTTTTAACTTAATTTTTTAAATCCCTGTCAGCTGAGAAGTGGGAGGGGGCGTGGCCTAACCGGATCAGGGGCGTGTCCTTTTGAACAGCTCACTAAGACAGCAGCACTGTGCTGTCTGAGTGTGAGCAGCAGGGAGAAAGTCACCCTCCCCCCACCTCTGCAGCTGACAGAAGTAGATTTTTACCTTCATTTTTTCAATCCCTGTCAGCTGAGGGGTGGGGGGCATGGCCTAACTGGATCAGGGGCGTGAATTAGAGGGACCTGGGGACGTGGGTTTTAAGTTTGTCTTTTGAGGGTGGGCACATTGTGGCAGAGGGCGTGTCTGGGTTCCTTCCTGCAAGAGTGACGACCCTCTAGGCACCTTACTGGCTCATTTGCATACCAAATCAACTGGATTTTCAGAGGCTAAAAACATCTATTGCTGGAACAAAGGCACATCTGGAAACAAGGTACTAAGTGCTATTAGGCCATGGCTTTACTGTAATAGCGATTATCCTGGTGACAGATTTCCTTTAAAGCTCTCCTACAGCAGTGAAGAAAAATGTCTGGGTTGTTTTGGAAACCTGGAGTAAAACTGTATGTGGAGGCTGGAGGACCTGCGAGCTTCTATTGGCTGATAAGGGTCATGTGACCAGGCTTCTATTGGCTAATGCATTTTGTTGGGAATATTTCAGGAACGGTTAGTCCTAGAGAGCTGAGACCTGGCCTAAAACCTTCCTGGACACCTGATGTACCTGTGTGCCAAATTTTGTGCAAATGCAACGGTGCGGATTCCTTTAGCGGACATACACACACACATACACTCAGCTTTATATATTAGATTGGGAGATAAGCAGCTGCAGGGGTCTAGTCGGAAGCTCATCTCCCCCTGCGCTCACCGATAGCTGGGTCTCTGCAATGGCGTGGCGATATGTCCACTTATGTAATTAAAGTTTAACCAAGTTGTAGATCTTCGCTTGCTGTCAGTGAATGGGAACATTCTAGTCTGCAGTTCATATACACCCCTACGCCTAACAACTGTATCCAGTCTGTTCGATCTTCTTTGTGCTAAACAATCTAGGCATCGGGTGGATACATTGTACCTGCACTGATACAATGTAACAAACTATAATCGCAGAGATTTGCCTTACTAATGTTTTAGCTCACAAGAAGATGGTCTGGATATACAGACGTGGACAAAATTGTTGGTACCCTTTGGTCAATGAAAGAAAAAGTCACAATGGTCACAGAAATAACTTTAATCTGACAAAAGTAATAATAAATTAAAATTCTATAAATGTTAACCAATGAAAGTCAGACATTGTTTTTCAACCATGCTTCAACAGAATTATGTAAAAAAATAAACTCATGAAACAGGCATGGACAAAAATGATGGTACCCCTAACTTAATATTTTGTTGCGCAACCTTTTGAGGCAATCACTGCAATCAAACGCTTCCTGTAACTGTCAATGAGACATCTGCACCTCTCAGCAGGTATTTTGGCCCACTCCTCATGAGCAAACTGCTCCAGTTGTGTCCGGTTTGAAGGGTGCCTTTTCCAGACTGCATGTTTCAGCTCCTTCCAAAGATGCTCAATAGGATTGAGGTCAGGGCTCATAGAAGGCCACTTTAGAATAGTCCAATTTTTTCCTCTTAGCCATTCTTGGGTGTTTTTAGCGGTGTGTTTTGGGTCATTGTCCTGTTGCAAGACCCATGACCTGCGACTGAGACCAAGCTTTCTGACACTGGCTAGTACATTTCTCTCTAGAATTCCTTGATAGTCTTGAGATTTCATTGTACCCTGCACAGATTCAAGACACCCTGTGCCAGACGCAGCAAAGCAGCCCCAGAACATAACAGAGCCTCCTCCATGTTTCACAGTAGGGACAGTGTTCTTTTCTTGATATGCTTCATTTTTTCGTCTGTGAACATACAGCTGATGTGCCTTGGCAAAAACTTCGATTTTTGTCTCATCTGTCCACAGGACATTCTCCCAGAAGCTTTGTGGCTTGTCAACATGTAGTTTGGCATATTCCAGTCTTGCTTTTTTATGATTCGTTTTCAACAATGGTGTCCTCCTTGGTCGTCTCCCATGTAGTCCACTTTGGCTCAAACAACGACGGATGGTGCGATCTGACACTGATGTTCCTTGAGCATGAAGTTCACCTTGAATCTCTTTAGAAGTCTTTCTAGGCTCTTTTGTTACCATTCGGATTATCCGTCTCTTAGATTTGTCATCAATTTTCCTCCTGCGGCCACGTCCAGGGAGGTTGGCTACAGTCCCATGGATCTTAAACTTATGAATAATATGTGCAACTGTACTCACAGGAACATCTAGTTGCTTGGAGATGGTCTTATAGCCTTTACCTTTAACATGCTTGTCTATAATTTTCTTTCTGATCTCTTGAGACAGCTCTTTCCTTTGCTTCCTCTGGTCCATGTCGAGTGTGGTACACACCATATCACCAAACAACACAGTGATTACCTGGAGCCATATATATAGGCCCAATGGCTGATTACAAGGTTGTAGACACCTGTGATGCTAATTAGTGGACACACCTTGAATTAACATGTCCCTTTGGTCACATTATGTTCTGTGTTTTCTAGGGGTACCATCATTTTTGTCCATGCCTGTTTCATGAGTTTATTTTTTTACATAATTCTGTTGAAGCATGGTTGAAAAACAATGTCTGACTTTCATTGGTTAACATTTATAGAATTTTAATTTATTATTACTTTTGTCAGATTAAAGTTATTTCTGTGACCATTGTGACTTTTTCTTTCATTGACCAAAGGGTACCAACAATTTTGTCCACGTCTGTAAATGGTCTATTAGGTCTGTGCAAGATTTCAGACCCTGGATGTAAATTATATTGTTCCTATTCACAGACAGCAAGCAGAGAATTTGAAAAAAAAAGGGCGAAGAATTGACACAAAGTTTATAAGAAAGTTGTACAACTTATAATTTTACAATGAATAGAACTAGCCGAGCCTTGCAGGATATGTGGTGGCTTCGGAAAGTGGTGGAGCGTGAGATTCTGGTGGTGGAATTATGTTCCTCCCCGGGGCGCTCTCCTTGCCCTTGAGCTATATTTAGGCTGACGTGTCAGATGCTATATGACCATTCTATTGGCATAATTAATGAGTGCGCTGCTTCTATAGATTCCATTCACTGGTTCTCATTACAGGACATTTGACATCCCAGGGATAATGTTGTGGTGGGGGTGGGGTGACTGGAGAGCCCATTGCGGTCCCTGAAACTATGCACTAAGATCAGGCAAAATCATTCTCAGGTATTTAGAGATGTTACAATTCTCCACCCCAAAATATGTAGCTGAACAGGCACAAAAATAACCTGATCTTCCTCATTTCGCCACAGCGCTCAAGAAAACTTGAAATGACTGAGGTGATATTATCTAATAAAGCTTTAAAGGGGTTGTCTCACCTAGGACATTGGTGGCATATCACTAGGAAATGTCAGAGGTGGGACCTGCGCCGATCTCTAGAACGGAACCCCCAAAGTGAAGGAGAGCACACTGCGCATGCATGGCTACCCTCCACTCATTTCTATGGGAGTGCCGAAAATAGCCGATCGCTGGCCGAGTTACATAGAAGTGAATGGAGCGGTGGCCGCGCTTGTGCCGCGTGCTCTCCATTCATTTCCATGGGACCTTGAAGATAGCAGAGCTCGCCTCTAGGCTATTTTACGGCATTCCCATAGAAACGAATGGAGGGCGGCCCCGTCTACATGGTACTCTCTCTTTCACTTTGAGGGCTCCGTTCTAGAGATAGGTGTAGGTCCCAGAGGTGGGGCCCATCCCTATCTGACATCAGTGACCTACCCTAGCAATATGCCACCAATGTTTCAAAAGAGACAAGCCCTTTAAGGGTCTCTCCGACAGAATCTTTGAAAATACAGTAAGCTGATCACAAGTGATCTATGGAGGAACTTAGCAGGAAGTGTTCAATTCTCCTACAGCGCCACCACAGGGAAAAGGAAGTATTACCACATTCTCATTTACGGATGACTACCTAGACTGGATAAAATTGTAACAAACCCTCAGCTGTGCAGATATGAAGTGGATCTTTTAGGATCTAGGAGGAAATGAGTTCTGCAAGATATCAGTGCTGGGACACAGGGAGGGAACTTCCATCTGTGTGAGGTCCACGGGGAACGTTACAGTTTAACCGCTGAGTAATGAAAAAAAAAACTTCTTATCAGTTTGAAGTTTTTACCTTGAGAAATAATTTCCCCTTCAGTACAGAGAGACGCGTTCACACGTTTTGAAGATTGTTGCCTCAGGAGATTGGACTTGGAATGATGACAGGATATGTATACTTGCTATACTGCTATTCAGACTGCTTGTGGGGGGGGGGGGGGGGTTAGAAATACAAAAACTGCCCCCCACTACCCATAAACTCTGATAAAGCCCCACGCCACATAGGTAGGTACAGTAGGTTTATGTTAAGTTACCAATATTTTAGTTATGTCAGCAGCTCAGACTAGGAAGGAAGCAGCTCTCTCTTCCCCTCTCTCAGCAAGAAGTCCCAGCACAGATTAGCAGCTGTAATAAATCTAGCTAATGTGCTACCTACAAACCCAGTCCTGTCTTTCTACGTCTCTGGGGATTATGGCTATGGACACCGTCAGAGCATTTTGGAAAAAAAATTGGGCCAAAAATTATTTTTTCAATTGGGCCGTTTCTGAGTTAGAGGGGTTAAAATCAGTCTGTTTTTTTTTTAATTCTGTCATCTGATGGCTCATGTGTAGCTCTTATCTCTGACCTAATGACTTCATAAACACTTGTGATATTCTTATCATTTTGGTAAGAATTGAGCTATAATGAGTGTTTATGAGGTCAGGAGATAAGAGCTACACATAAGCCGTCAGATGACAGGACTGATTTTTAACCCTTGTACCTCAGAAGCGGCTAAACATTTTTTAATAAAGACCAATTGAAAACATGATTTTTAGCCCGAAATGAGTAAAATGCAATCATAAAAAAAAAAAAAGACCCGAAAGGTGTCCATAGCCTTTAAATATTGATCCTAAATATTCAGGACCATAATGCTTTGCAGTAGACACTGCCTTTTCGCTAATTGGTTCTTCTAGTCGGGCATGGAGAGCTCCGATCACTGGAGGCGGCAATGGGAATAGGGAAGCGGCAAACTTGGCTCCACTGCACCTGCATCCAGCGACGGTCACTCAGCCATTTACATAATCTTCACTCCCGTACACCCGCCATATAGCAGAGGCGTCTTGACTTATGCATCTCTACCCCCCCTCCTCCCCATTCTTACTATCCTTCCATTGGGGACAAGGTTTATCTCAATTAGAGGAGGACAATGACATCGTTGGGGAGAAGTCAAGATCGCGCCGGCGCTTACACCGCGCTGCGCCATTAATCTGCTCGAGGAGATCAGACATAAAGGGGCTCCTTGTGACAGCGGCTCTAATTCCTCCCTGAGCTTTGTCCGCTGCTTTGCGCCTCTGCTACTATAGAGTGCTTTAATTTAGCCCCATAGGGCGAGGATTATCCGACAACCAGAACTTCTTATGCCGCCATCCGCGGTGAGAGCAGCGGAACAAAAGATAATTCCGGGGGAGGGAGAGCTAGAATATATCAGACGGAGAAATCTTCAATCTAGTCAAAAGCCTCCATCCCTCACCTGGCCGATGACAAGTTCTGCATCTTCCTCTGTGAAACCATTTGCAAGATCTCTGCTTGCTGTCAGGGAATAGGAACATTCGTGTTTACATCCAGAGCCTGGGAACCCACAAGGCTTTGCCACATGAAAGACGTCTTATACGCTGCCCCGTGTCATCTGGATGTGAACAAGACAGGTTATCCATCTTTAGAAGTTCTCTATTCACCCACAGCAAGCAGAGACTTTGAAAGTAGGCTAGTAAATACACAGAAGAGCGGAGAATTAAAGGGGTATTCTGGTTTTAAGGAGATAAAACTTAGTATGAAGTTTCTCTACTGTGTTTTGTGTTACAATTCTTCATCTTTTAAAACCCCTGCTTGCTTTCACTGAGTACGAACCTTTTCGTTTTACAATAAACCTGTGTTTATGCATATATTTCCAAAATTGCAGCAAAACTCTAGCGGGTTTGTTACCGTTTCGGTGGTAAAAATCTACACCGCGACTGCAACAGGTGAACACTGCCTTCAACAAGGTGGTTTCCACACACTGAAAGCAAGCAGAGATCTTAGAAAATGGTGAGGAATTGGAATACAAAGTAACTCTTAACGTCAGTTGGGGGCGAAAATCAGGCCACATTTGTAAACTGGGAGGTTTCTATTCCCTGACAGCCAGCAGTAATCTTGAAAATGCCATAGACTGTGAGCCCCAGTGTGACGCTAATGTCTGTAAAGCGCTGCGGAATATAGTAGCGCTATATAAGTGCATAAAGTAAATAAAATGATGAAACCCAAGGGGTAATGGAAAGTTGCTGAAGTTGCTACATTCCAGTCTCCTATATTAATACATAAGGAGGCAGATTTGCCGTTCAGGAGTCTGAAAAAGCTGGGTGATGCCCCCCCCCCCCCATGGGAGTTGTCATGGCAACCAGACTGAGGTTTTTTGGGTGATATAGCACTGAATCTTGTCAAGTATTTATTTATGAAAAGGCACAACAATCTCCATGCTTCCACCCTGCTACTGATCTGTGTCAGTCTTCACTGCAGTTCTGTCATTCTATTCATGAACCAGTAAGCTCAGGATGATCACCGCCGGATAGGCATATGAAATTAAGCAATGTTGCAGCCTCTTATCGGTTTCCCATGACGGCAACAAAAGGCCAATTTAGCGCAGCTGGGCCGTCCCCAGCGATCCGTGCGGTATTTGTTCTTGGCGGGCGACCTGCCACTGCCGGTTACCTGTGAGCGGGATCATGTGAATGCCATGCTTTTAGTATTGTCAAGTGGAGATGCATCATTCATGAGCCGCCCTTTCACTACAGATCAGCTTTCTGCCAGGGAAACGGTGGGCCGCGCCGCCACTTATCAGGGCACTCCGTGTAATGAGAAGCGGCAAAGGTTCTCTCCAGGGAAAACACTGGCAAATCCCGCCCCACACGGGGACACCTGCCGAAAAAATCCCGCCCCACACGGGGACACCTGCCGAAAAAATCCCGCCCCACACGGGGACACCTGCCGAAAAATCCCGCCCCACACGGGGACACCTGCCGAAAAATCCCGCCCCACACGGGGACACCTGACGAAAAATCCCACCCCACATGGGGACACCTGCCGTAAAATCCTGTCCCACACGGGGACACCTGCCGAAAAATCCCGCCCCACACGGGGACACCTGCCGTAAAATCCCGCCCCACACGGGGACACCTGCTGAAAAAATCCCGCCCCACACGGGGACACCTGCCGAAAAATCCCGCCTCACACGGGGACACCTGCCGAAAAATCCCGCCCCACACGGGGACACCTGACGAAAAATCCCGCCCCACACGGGGACACCTGCCGAAAAATCCCGCCCCACACGGGGACATCTGCCGAAAAATCCCGCCCTACACGGGGACACCTGCCGAAAAATCCTGCCCCACACGGGGACACCTGCCGACAGGTGAAGCCGCTTGAATTATACAAAGATGAACGCCGTCACATGACTCTGCAACAGCGACAGCAGGGTTCCCCCCTAGACGGTGTAACGGATGCTCTACAGGGAACCGCGTCAATTAAAGGGCCGGTTCTAGGGCTCGGACTGCGGCTGTTACATTATATAGAGGAAAAAATGTTTCAGTGGAATGGAATCTGCCCGGGGGGAGGTAGAGACTCAGCGAGGAATGTGCACAGGGTCCACACCACATGGCCGCTCGCAGGGGATTGGACAGAGAGCAACGAAATCTATATTTTACTGTAACATACCGCAACATAGGGTACTGTTACACATCCTCGCTCTTAAAGGGGAACCGCCCCTAAATGCCCCATTTTGGTAGACTCCCGATTTTGATATTAGACTTGAATGGAGGTGGAAGGGATTGCATCCAGGCACCAGTTATCAGCCTAAGGCCTCATGCACACGACCGTTGTGTGCATCCGTGGCCGTTGTGCCGTTTTCCGTTTTTTTTCACGGACCCATTGACTTTCAATGGGTCCGTGGAAAAATCGGAAAATGCACCGTTTGGCAGCCGCATCCGTGAGCCGTGTTTCCTGGCCGTGAAAAAAATATGACCTGTCCTATTTTTTTCACGGCCAACGGTTCACGGGCCCATTCAAGTCAATGGGTCCGTGAAAGAACACGGATGCACACAAGATTGGCATCCGTGTCCGTGATCCGTGGCCGTAGGTTTTAGTTTCATACAGACGGATCCGAAGATCCGTCTGCATAAAAGCTTTTTCTGATCTAAGTTTTCACTTCGTGAAAACTCATTTCCGACAGTATATTCTAACACAGAAGCGTTCCCATGGTGATGGGGACGCTTCTAGTTAGAATACACTGCAAACTTTGTACAAGACTGCCCCCTGCTGCCTGGCAGCACCCGATCTCTTACAGGGGGATATGATAGTACAATTAACCCCATCATATCCCCCTGTAAGAGATCAGGGCTGCCAGGCAGCAGGGGGCAGACCCCCCCCCCCCCTCCCCAGTTTGAATATCATTGTGCGGCCCCCCCCCTCCCCTGTTGTTAACTCGTTGGTGGCCAGTGTGCGCACCCCCCTCCCTCCCTCCCTCTATTGTTTTAATACATTGGGGCCAGTGTGCGCGCCCCCCCCCCAACCCCCCCTCCCTCCCTCTATTGTTTTAATACATTGGGGCCAGTGTGCGCGGGCCCCCCCAACCCCCCCTCCCTCCCTCTATTGTTTTAATACATTGGGGCCAGTGTGCGCACCCCCCCAACCCCAACCCCCCCTTCCTCCCTCCCTCTATTGTAATCATCATCGGTGGCAGCGGAGTAGAAGATTTTCATGCTTACCTGGCTGCTGGCTGCTGCGATCTCTGTGTCCGGCCGGGAGCTCCTCCTACTGGTAAGTGACAGGTCTGTGCGGCGCATTGCTGTCACTTACCAGTAGGAGGAGCTCCCGGCCGGACGCAGACATCGCAGCAGCCAGCAGCCAGGTAAGTATGAAAATCTTCTACTCCGCTGCCACCGATGATGATTACAATAGAGGGAGGGAGGGGGGGGGGGGGGGGGGGGGGGTTGGGGGGGGTGCGCACACTGGCCCCAATGTATTAAAACAATAGAGGGAGGGAGGGGGGGTTGGGTGGGCGCGCGCACACTGGCCCCAATGTATTAAAACAATAGAGGGAGGGAGGGAGGGGGGTGCGCACACTGGCCACCAACGAGTTAACAACAGGGGGGGGGGCCGCACAATGATATTCAAACTGGGGAGGGGGGGGGGGGGTCTGCCCCCTGCTGCCTGGCAGCCCTGATCTCTTACAGGGGGATATGATGGGGTTAATTGTACTATCATATCCCCCTGTAAGAGATCGGGTGCTGCCAGGCAGCAGGGGGCAGTCTTGTACAAAGTTTGCAGTGTATTCTAACTAGAAGCGTCCCCATCACCATGGGAACGCTTCTGTGTTAGAATATACTGTCGGAAATGAGTTTTCACGAAGTGAAAACTTAGATCAGAAAAAGCTTTTATGCAGACGGATCTTCGGATCCGTCTGTATGAAAGCAACCTACGGCCACGGATCACGGACACGGATGCCAATCTTGTGTGCATCCGTGTTCTTTCACGGACCCATTGACTTGAATGGGCCCGTGAACCGTTGGCCGTGAAAAAAATAGGACAGGTCATATTTTTTTCACGGCCAGGAAACACGGCTCACGGATGCGGCTGCCAAACGGTGCATTTTCCGATTTTTCCACGGACCCATTGAAAGTCAATGGGTCCGTGAAAAAAAACGGAAAACGGCACAACGGCCACGGATGCACACAACGGTCGTGTGCATGAGGCCTCAACTACACAGCAATGGCAGCGATGTGACTCCTTCTGAATGTCAAAAACAAAAACTGCAAGTGACAAATATAAAAAGTAAAACCTATACAAAAACAGGATAGAGGGTCTGGGGACAACTGCAGTCTCGTCATCACTACAATTTTATAGTGGCTTGTGCATAGCTTATTGACACTGTGCAGCTCCAGCCTTAGGCCTCCTGCACACGAACACGTGTGCGCCCCGTGGTCGTGCTGCGGCCGGCAAAATGCGGGCTGCAATGCACAAACACCGTCCGTGGGACAGCCGCAGCGGATCGCGGACCCATTCACTTTAATAGGTCCGCGATCCGGCCATTCCGCAAAAAGATAGGACATGTTCTATTTTTTTGCGGAACGGAAGTACGGGACGAAACCCCGCGGAAGCACGGATCCGCAATACGACCACGGGGCGCACACGTTCGTGTGCAGGAGGCCTTATACTAAGACGAGGTCCCTTGCTTTAGGAGCTGTAGGCTACATCTCCAGTGGCTGCCTCCACTCTGTATGCTGGGTACTGGCAGGCACCTCCCGAGAGCGACCCCAAGCTACAAAGCACGCCACCCGAGTCGCTGTCAGGCATCAAGATACGAAAGTGGCCAAAGATTCCTGCCGAGACTTTGTGAGGCATTTGCAGAATGACTTCATGTCGACTGCTGCCAAACATGACGCACCATGCCAGGTTGACAAACAGTAATGAAGTATACAAAAGGAATATAGGAATACAAATAAAATAATAAAGATAACAGTCTAATCCAAAATACAATAAAAATGCTCAAATAATATAAAAAAAGAAAGAAAAATAAAATATTATACCAATATAAAATTACCTTAAAAATAATAACAAAAATACAAATAATATTCTAACAAAAATAATATAATAAGCTAAAAGAAGCCATGTGTGCTGAGCTGGCTTGCTGTGTATATAAGGTGTGCTGAGCTGGCTTGCTGTGTATATAAGGTGTGCTGAGCTGGCTCGGTGGGTATATAAGGTGTGCTGAGCTGGCTCGGTGGGTATATAAGGTGTGCTGAGCTGGCTCGGTGGGTATATAAGGTGTGCTGAGCTGGCTCGGTGGGTATATAAGGTGTGCTGAGCTGGCTCGGTGGGTATATAAGGTGTGCTGAGCTGGCTCGGTGGGTATATAAGGTGTGCTGAGCTTGCTCGCTGGGTATATAAGGTGTGCTGAGCTGGCTCGCTGGGTATATAAGATGTGCTGAGCTGGCTCGCTGGGTATATAAGGTGTGCTGAGCTAGCTCGCTGGGTATATAAGATGTGCTGAGCTGGCTCGCTGGGTATATAAGGTGTGCTGAGCTGGCTCGCTGGGTATATAAGGTGTGCTGAGCTGGCTCGGTGGGTATATAAGGTGTGCTGAGCTGGCTCGGTGGGTATATAAGGTGTGCTGAGCTGGCTTGGTGGGTATATAAGGCGTGCTGAGCTGGCTTGGTGGGTATATAAGGCGTGCTGAGCTGGCTCGGTGGGTGTATAAGGTGTGCTGAGCTGGCTCGGTGGGTATATAAGGCGTGCTGAGCTGGCTCGGTGGGTATATAAGGCGTGCTGAGCTGGCTCGGTGGGTGTATAAGGTGTGCTGAGCTGGCTCGGTGGGTATATAAGGTGTGCTGAGCTGGCTCGCTGGGTATATAAGGTGTGCTGAGCTGGCTTGCTGGGTATATAAGGTGTGCTGAGCTGGCTCGGTCGGTATATAAGGTGTGCTGAGCTGGCTCGGTGGGTATATAAGGTGTGCTGAGCTGGCTCGGTGGGTATATAAGGTGTGCTGAGCTGGCTCGGTGGGTATATAAGGTGTGCTGAGCTGGCTCGGTGGGTATATAAGGTGTGCTGAGCTGGCTCGGTGGGTATATAAGGTGTGCTGAGTTGGCTCGGTGGGTCTATAAGGTGTGAGATAGGCGGTCTGCACACATATCCCTCGCTGCTGTCATGTGTAAAAGGGGCGATTTATCTGAGTTGATAAAGGGCTGATTATTGGCTCTCAGGCCCCGGGTGGCGGTATTTCTGACACTGCGCAGTGTGAACTGTTCTCTGCTGCTGCGGTGAAAGTGTATGGTAACATAGTAACATAGTACATAAGGCCGAAAAAAGTCCTCTGTCCATCCAGTTCGGCCTGTCATCCTGCAAGTTGATCCAGAGGAAGGCAAAAAAAACTGTGAGGTAGAAGCCAATTTTCCCCACTTTAGGGGAATAAAAATTCCTTCCCGACTCCAATCAGGCATCAGAATAACTCCCTGGATCAACGACCCCTCTCTAGTAGCTATAGCCTGTAATATTATTACGCTCCAGAAATACATCCAGGCCCCTCTTGAATTCCTTTATTGTACTCACCATCACCACCTCCTCAGGCAGAGAGCTCCATAGTCTCACTGCTCTTACCGTAAAGAATCCTAATGGTGAGCGGACAAATGGCAGCATTGTGAATACGAGACGTGGAAACTGCGGAGCACCACGTGCCACTGATGAGAGAGGTGAACGTCGGCTATGAAGGTGCGCGAGGGCGGACGACACGCTTATGACCCGTGTGGTTTCATTATCAGCTGTCACATCTGTTGTCAAATTATCAAACTCCTTCCTCCTGCACAGGTTGGCATAGCTGCCATTCAGGGGTCTGGGAAAGTTGGGTGAAAACCCCGATGGTAGCGGTAATTTTGTGCACACTGTTTGTTATGCTAAATAAAAAAAATGTACAATTCAAAAATGCCTAAAAACAGGCGAACTGTCCAAGGAAAGCTCCTTGTTAGCGGTGATGTGCTGCTGAGCAGCGGTTTCTGATGAGGACGCTGGTTGTGGGCGAGGACCATTACCTACAAGGTGAGTCTTCCAGGGGCCAAGTCCTCCATAAAGAGGCTGATAATCACCGGCTGTCAGCGCGGCACAGGCTGCAGTTAAACAGCTGAAATTATTAGCTTTCTGCCTCTTGTGTTGGATGCCGAGAGCTGACAAAAAGAGTGGTGGAGTTCTGCAGGCGCTTGACATGTGAAATTACGGTTCTTCACTTAGTATTCGAGGAACAGTCGCGCTTCAAAGAACAGTGCCGGTCACCGCCAGGTTCTCAGAAGACAAGACTGAGATGGGGAGAATACCTGTGTAGTAAGTAGCGTGCGGGTGCCCGCTCCTAGGGTTGGTATCCCGGACAATAGTAATGATAATGAAGGATCGGCTGCGAATAAAAGAATAATTAACATCAATTTGGGAGTGGCGGTCCTTCGTTATCATTACTATTGTCTGAGATGGGGATGAAGGGATATAAGCCGGAAGAGGAAGAACGCGTCTGTTTATGTAACACCTTATATAATAATAAAAAATAATAATGAGAATATGAAAGAATAATAACACAATATATAATAAATATCTAAAAATGATAATGCAATATTAAAACATAAAAATAATAAAATAAAAAAATAATAATAATAAAATAACATTAAAATAATATTTTATATATATCCGTTATATATATGTCCGGCTTTCTTACCCCCACCATTAGGACTCGTCACAAGGGAAGCTCCATGCGGCTGCGAACCCCCCTGTTGTGTTACATGGTGCCCACTACAACAAACGGGTGAGCATACAGTCCATTGCTACGAGGAGGCCACCAGGGCGGTCTCTGCAGCAGCTCTCTCTGGACATGTAGCCTGATCTAAATAAAACGCATTGAAAGGATCTTCAGCTTTTGCGTATTTGCAAGATCACCACTTGCTGTCAGTGAATGGAGACCTTCTGGTTGACATCCAGAGGCTAAGTACACACTACAGAGGCATACCACATACAGGGCCCTTGGAGAGCGGGGGCCCAGCCCTGGTTGGTCCCATCCCCTTTGCTACTGTGCAGGACTTAAGAGTCTGCAATATATGGAGGTGGGGAATCAGCCTCAGAAATGATGGCTGTGCTCTGCTGGATTCCAGGAGACCAAGCAGTCAGCGCCTTCGGCAATCATAATTTTACACAACGAGTTCTGTAACGTCAGCTGACAGGGGTCTACATGCGGGCTCAGAAATGTGGCAGCTAATTGGCGCTGCACATAGGCGGCGGCAGGTACATATTATGTGCGCGGCGTACAGCAGTCCTGGAATCACTCCGTGACATGACAGTCTCAGAGTTTAGGAAATTGCGTGGGAGCCAAAGTTCTCTTACTGCTGAAGGGACGGAATAAAAAAGGGTGCAAAGCCCTGGTGGTGCCCAAAGGTCCCTCTGCCATATAGGAGGATGCCAATATTATAAATGGCACATGATGGTTGGAGGGCGCTGGTACATATTTTGCATTGGGGCCCAGGAGCCTCTGGGTAAACAGGTAAACATCAGCACATGGCAAGGAGTAATTGAGGCCCTCATGGTTCCTTATATACAGATTCCCTGCCCCCCCCCCCCCCTGAAGTCCAGACTGCAGATGGCATTTATCTATGTAAAGTCTTCCTGCCCAGAAGAGGGGGCATCAGAGCACCCTGCACTGAAAGTGGAGCCTCCCTTCTATGCTGGGTGAAGCCATCGCTACCCCCTGCCTGAATGGAAGGATTCTAGAAGAGCCGCTCCTCCTCTGCTGACAGCCGCTCCTCCTCTGCTGACAGCCGCTCCTCCTCTGTCTTAGAATTAAATGACAGTGAATATCATATAACTGCTGCAGGGAAGTGAATGGCTGCCAAATGACAGCTGCTCCTCTTCTAGCAGGTAAATGAATAACAAGCAGATGACAGTCATACCCCTTGATGAGAATGACAGCAGCTCCATCTCTATCAGGGTACAGTGCTATGGTCAGGTCACAGCTGCTCCTTCTCTACTAGAAGACTGAATGAATGTTAGATGACAGCTGCTCCTTCTCTACTAGAGGACTGAATGAATGTTAGATGACAGCTGCTCCTTCTTTACTAGAGGACTGAATGAATGTTAGATGACAGCTGCTCCTTCTGTACTAGAGGACTGAATGATTGTTAGATGACAGCTGCTCCTTCTCTACTAGGGGACTGAATGAATGTTAGATGACAGCTGCTCCTTCTTTACTAGAGGACTGAATGAATGTTAGATGACAGCTGCTCCTTCTGTACTAGAGGACTGAATGAATGTTAGATGACAGCTGCTCCTTCTTTACTAGAGAACTGAATGAATGTTAGATGACAGCTGCTCCTTCTTTACTAGAGGACTGAATGAATGTTAGATGACAGCTGCTCCTTCTGTACTAGAGGACTGAATGACTGTTAGATGACAGCTGCTCCTTCTGTACTAGAGAACTGAATGAATGTTAGATGACAGCTGTTCCTTCTTTACTAGAGAACTGAATGAATGTTAGATGACAGCTGCTCCTTCTTTACTAGAGGACTGAATGAATGTTAGATGACAGCTGCTCCTTCTGTACTAGAGGACTGAATGACTGTTAGATGACAGCTGCTCCTTCTGTACTAGAGGACTGAATGACTGTTAGATGACAGCTGCTCCTTCTCTACTAGAGGACTGAATGACTGTTAGATGACAGCTGCTCCTTCTCTACTAGAGGACTGAATGAATGTTAGATGACAGCCGCTCCTTCTTTACTAGAGAACTGAATGAATGTTAGATGACAGCTGCTCCTTCTGTACTAGAGGACTGAATGACTGTTAGATGACAGCTGCTCCTTCTCTACTAGAGGACTGAATGAATGTTAGATGACAGCTGCTCCTTCTTTACTAGAGGACTGAATGAATGTTAGATGACAGCTGCTCCTTCTTTACTAGAGGACTGAATGAATGATAGATGACAGCCGCTCCTTCTGTACTAGAGGACTGAATGAATGATAGATGACAGCCGCTCCTTCTCTACTAGAGGACTGAATGAATGTTAGATGACAGCTGCTCCTTCTTTACTAGAGGACTGAATGAATGTTAGATGACAGCTGCTCCTTCTTTACTAGAGGACTGAATGAATGATAGATGACAGCCGCTCCTTCTGTACTAAAGGACTGAATGAATGATAGATGCCAGCTGTTCCTTCTCTACTAGAGGACTGAATTAATGTGAGATGACAGCTGTTCCTTCTTTACTAGAGGACTGAATGAATGTTAGATGACAGCTGCTCCTTCTTTACTAGAGGACTAAATGAATGATAGATGACAGCTGCTCCTTCTTTACTAGAGGACTGAATGAATGATAGATGACAGCCGCTCCTTCTGTACTAAAGGACTGAATGAATGATAGATGCCAGCTGTTCCTTCTCTACTAGAGGACTGAATGAATGTGAGATGACAGCTGTTCCTTCTTTACTAGAGGACTGAATGAATGTTAGATGACAGCTGCTCCTTCTTTACTAGAGGACTGAATGAATGTTAGATGACAGCTGTTCCTTCTTTACTAGAGGACTGAATGAATGTTAGATGAAAGCTGCTCCTTCTTTACTAGAGGACTGAATGAATGATAGATGACAGCCGCTCCTTCTGTACTAAAGGACTGAATGAATGATAGATGCCAGCTGTTTCTTCTTTACTAGAGGACTGAATGAATGTGAGATGACAGCTGTTCCTTCTTTACTAGAGGACTGAATGAATGTTAGATGACAGCTGCTCCTTCTTTACTAGAGGACTGAATGAATGTTAGATGACAGCTGCTCCTTCTTTACTAGAGGACTGAATGAATGTTAGATGACAGCTGTTCCTTCTTTACTAGAGGACTGAATGAATGTTAGATGACAGCTGCTCCTTCTTTACTAGAGGACTGAATGAATGTTAGATGACAGCTGCTCCTCTAATATTAGGGAGCTGAAGGTGTGCTAAGTGATAGCTGCTCCTCTATTATTAGGGAGCTTAAGGTGTGCTAAGTGATAGCTGCTCCTCTATTATTAGGGAGCTGAAGGTGTGCTAAGTGACAGCTGCTCCTCCAATATTAGGGAGCTGAAGGTGTGCTAAGTGACAGCTGCTCCTCCAATATTAGGGAGCTGAAGGTGTGCTAAGTGACAGCTGCTCCTCCAATATTAGGGAGCTGAAGGTGTGCTAAGTGACAGCTGCTCCTCCATTATTAGGGAGCTGAAGGTGTGCTAAGTGACAGCTGCTCCTCTAATATTAGGGAGCTGACGGTGCGCTAAGTGACAGCTGCTCCTCCATTATTAGGGAGCTGACGGTGCGCTAAGTGACAGCTGCTCCTCTAATATTAGGGAGCTGACGGTGTGCTAAGTGACAGCTGCTCCTCCAATATTAGGGAGCTGAAGGTGTGCTAAGTGACAGCTGCTCCTCCATTATTAGGGAGCTGACGGTGTGCTAAGTGACATCTGCTCCTCTAATATTAGGGAGCTGACGGTGTGCTAAGTGACAGCTGCTCCTCTATTATTAGGGAGCTGAAGGTGCGCTAAGTGACAGCTGCTCCTCTATTATTAGGGAGCTGAAGGTGTGCTAAGTGACAGCTGCTCCTCCATTATTAGGGAGCTGAAGGTGTGCTAAGTGACAGCTGCTCCTCTATTATTAGGGAGCTGAAGGTGTGCTAAGTGACAGCTGCTCCTCCAATATTAGGGAGCTGACGGTGTGCTAAGTGACAGCTGCTCCTCTATTATTAGAGAGCTGACGGTGTGCTAAGTGACATCTGCTCCTCTAATATTAGGGAGCTGACGGTGTGCTAAGTGACAGCTGCTCCTCTATTATTAGAGAGCTGACGGTGTGCTAAGTGACATCTGCTCCTCTAATATTAGGGAGCTGAAGGTGTGCTAAGTGACAGCTGCTCCTCTATTATTAGGGAGCTGAAGGTGCGCTAAGTGACAGCTGCTCCTCTATTATTAGGGAGCTGAAGGTGCGCTAAGTGACAGCTGCTCCTCTAATATTAGGGAGCTGAAGGTGCGCTAAGTGACAGCTGCTCCTCCAATATTAGGGAGCTGACGGTGTGCTAAGTGACAGCTGCTCCTCCAATATTAGGGAGCTGACGGTGTGCTAAGTGACAGCTGCTCCTCCAATATTAGGGAGCTGACGGTGTGCTAAGTGACAGCTGCTCCTCCAATATTAGGGAGCTGACGGTGTGCTAAGTGACAGCTGCTCCTCTAATATTAGGGAGCTGAAGGTGTGCTAAGTGACAGCTGCTCCTCCATTATTAGGGTGCTGACGGTGTGCTAAGTGACAGCTGCTCCTCTATTATTAGGGAGCTGACGGTGTGCTAAGTGACAGCTGCTCCTCCAATATTAGGGAGCTGAAGGTGTGCTAAGTGACAGCTGCTCCTCCATTATTAGGGAGCTGAAGGTGTGCTAAGTGACAGCTGCTCCTCTATTATGAGGGAGCTGAAGGTGTGCTAAGTGACAGCTGCTCCTCCATTATTAGGGAGCTGACGGTGTGCTAAGTGACAGCTGCTCCTCCAATATTAGGGAGCTGAAGGTGTGCTAAGTGACAGCTGCTCCTCTATTATTAGGGAGCTGAAGGTGTGCTAAGTGACAGCTGCTCCTCTATTATTAGGGAGCTGACGGTGTGCTAAGTGACAGCTGCTCCTCTATTATTAGGGAGCTGACGGTGCGCTAAGTGACAGCTGCTCCTCTATTATTAGGGAGCTGACGGTGTGCTAAGTGACAGCTGCTCCTCCATTATTAGGGAGCTGAAGGTGTGCTAAGTGACAGCTGCTCCTCCATTATTAGGGAGCTGAAGGTGTGCTAAGTGACAGCTGTTCCTCCAATATTAGGGAGCTGAAGGTGTGCTAAGTGACAGCTGCTCCTTTATTATTAGGGAGCTGAAGGTGTGCTAAGTGACAGCTGCTCCTCTATTATTAGGGAGCTGAAGGTGTGCTAAGTGACAGCTGCTCCTCTAATATTAAGGAGCTGAAGGTGTGCTAAGTGACAGCTGCTCCTCTATTATTAGGGAGCTGAAGGTGTGCTAAGTGACAGCTGCTCCTCCAATATTAGGGAGCTGACGGTGTGCTAAGTGACAGCTGCTCCTCCATTATTAGGGAGCTGAAGGTGTGCTAAGTGACAGCTGCTCCTCCATTATTAGAGAGCTGACGGTGTGCTAAGTGACAGCTGCTCCTCTATTATTAGGGAGCTGACGGTGTGCTAAGTGACAGCTGCTCCTCCATTATTAGGGAGCTGAAGGTGTGCTAAGTGACAGCTGCTCCTCCATTATTAGAGAGCTGACGGTGCGCTAAGTGACATCTGCTCCTCCAATATTAGGGAGCTGAAGGTGTGCTAAGTGACAGCTGCTCCTCCATTATTAGAGAGCTGACGGTGCGCTAAGTGACAGCTGCTCCTCCATTATTAGGGAGCTGAAGGTGCGCTAAGTGACAGCTGCTCCTCCATTATTAGGGAGCTGAAGGTGTGCTAAGTGACAGCTGCTCCTCCATTATTAGGGAGCTGAAGGTGTGCTAAGTGACAGCTGCTCCTCCATTATTAGGGAGCTGAAGGTGTGCTAAGTGACAGCTGCTCCTCCATTATTAGGGAGCTGAAGGTGTGCTAAGTGACAGCTGCTCCTCTATTATTAGGGAGCTGAAGGTGCGCTAAGTGACAGCTGCTCCTCTAATATTAAGGAGCTGAAGGTGCGCTAAGTGACAGCTGCTCCTCCAATATTAGGGAGCTGACGGTGTGCTAAGTGACAGCTGCTCCTCCATTATTAGGGAGCTGACGGTGCGCTAAGTGACAGCTGCTCCTCCATTATTAGAGAGCTGACGGTGCGCTAAGTGACAGCTGCTCCTCCATTATTAGGGAGCTGAAGGTGCGCTAAGTGACAGCTGCTCCTCCATTATTAGGGAGCTGAAGGTGTGCTAAGTGACAGCTGCTCCTCCATTATTAGGGAGCTGAAGGTGTGCTAAGTGACAGCTGCTCCTCCATTATTAGGGAGCTGAAGGTGTGCTAAGTGACAGCTGCTCCTCCATTATTAGGGAGCTGAAGGTGTGCTAAGTGACAGCTGCTCCTCTATTATTAGGGAGCTGAAGGTGCGCTAAGTGACAGCTGCTCCTCTAATATTAAGGAGCTGAAGGTGCGCTAAGTGACAGCTGCTCCTCCAATATTAGGGAGCTGACGGTGTGCTAAGTGACAGCTGCTCCTCCATTATTAGGGAGCTGACGGTGTGCTAAGTGACAGCTGCTCCTCCATTATTAGGGAGCTGAAGGTGTGCTAAGTGACAGCTGCTCCTCCATTATTAGAGAGCTGACGGTGCGCTAAGTGACATCTGCTCCTCCAATATTAGGGAGCTGAAGGTGTGCTAAGTGACAGCTGCTCCTCCATTATTAGAGAGCTGACGGTGCGCTAAGTGACAGCTGCTCCTCCATTATTAGGGAGCTGAAGGTGCGCTAAGTGACAGCTGCTCCTCCATTATTAGGGAGCTGAAGGTGTGCTAAGTGACAGCTGCTCCTCCATTATTAGGGAGCTGAAGGTGTGCTAAGTGACAGCTGCTCCTCTAATATTAGGGAGCTGACGGTGTGCTAAGTGACAGCTGCTCCTCCATTATTAGGGAGCTGAAGGTGTGCTAAGTGACAGCTGCTCCTCCATTATTAGGGAGCTGAAGGTGTGCTAAGTGACAGCTGCTCCTCCATTATTAGGGAGCTGACGGTGTGCTAAGTGACAGCTGCTCCTCTATTATTAGGGAGCTGAAGGTGCGCTAAGTGACAGCTGCTCCTCCAATATTAGGGAGCTGACGGTGTGCTAAGTGACAGCTGCTCCTCCAATATTAGGGAGCTGAAGGTGTGCTAAGTGACAGCTGCTCCTCCATTATTAGAGAGCTGACGGTGTGCTAAGTGACAGCTGCTCCTCCATTATTAGGGAGCTGAAGGTGCGCTAAGTGACAGCTGCTCCTCCATTATTAGGGAGCTGACGGTGTGCTAAGTGACAGCTGCTCCTCCATTATTAGGGAGCTGAAGGTGTGCTAAGTGACAGCTGCTCCTCCATTATTAGGGAGCTGACGGTGTGCTAAGTGATAGCTGCTCCTCCATTATTAGGGAGCTGACGGTGTGCTAAGTGACAGCTGCTCCTCCATTATTAGGGAGCTGAAGGTGTGCTAAGTGATAGCTGCTCCTCTATTATTAGGGAACTGACGGTGCGCTAAGTGACAGCTGCTCCTCCATTATTAGGGAGCTGACTGTGTGCTAAGTGACAGCTGCTCCTCTATTATTAGGGAGCTGACGGTGTGCTAAGTGACAGCTGCTCCTCCATTATTAGGGAGCTGAAGGTGTGCTAAGTGACAGCTGCTCCTCTATTATTAGGGAGCTGACGGTGTGCTAAGTGACAGCTGCTCCTCTAATATTAGGGAGCTGACGGTGCGCTAAGTGACAGCTGCTCCTCTATTATTAGAGAGCTGACGGTGTGCTAAGTGACAGCTGCTCCTCCATTATTAGGGAGCTGAAGGTGCGCTAAGTGACAGCTGCTCCTCTATTATTAGGGAGCTGACGGTGTGCTAAGTGACAGCTGCTCCTCTATTATTAGGGAGCTGAAGGTGTGCTAAGTGACAGCTGCTCCTCTATTATTAGGGAGCTGACGGTGTGCTAAGTGACAGCTGCTCCTCCAATATTAGGGAGCTGAAGGTGTGCTAAGTGACAGCTGCTCCTCCATTATTAGGGAGCTGAAGAAGTGCTAAGTGACAGCTCCTCCTCTATTATTAGGGAGCTGAAGGTGTGCTAAGTGACAGCTGCTCCTCCAATATTAGGGAGCTGAAGGTGTGCTAAGTGACAGCTGCTCCTCCATTATTAGGGAGCTGAAGGTGTGCTAAGTGACAGCTGCTCCTCCATTATTAGGGAGCTGACGGTGTGCTAAGTGACAGCTGCTCCTCTAATATTAGGGAGCTGACGGTGTGCTAAGTGACAGCTGCTCCTCCATTATTAGGGAGCTGAAGGTGCGCTAAGTGACAGCTGCTCCTCCAATATTAGGGAGCTGAAGGTGCGCTAAGTGACAGCTGCTCCTCCAATATTAGGGAGCTGACGGTGTGCTAAGTGACAGCTGCTCCTCTATTATTAGGGAGCTGAAGGTGTGCTAAGTGACAGCTGCTCCTCCATTATTAGGGAGCTGAAGGTGTGCTAAGTGACAGCTGCTCCTCTATTATTAGGGAGCTGACGGTGTGCTAAGTGACAGCTGCTCCTCCATTATTAGGGAGCTGACGGTGTGCTAAGTGACAGCTGCTCTGTTTCCATCAGTGAAGCGAGAGGCTGTCAGATTACAGCAGCTCTACTTCTGCAGTGACTCTCAGATGACGGCCGCTCCACCTTTGTAATGGTAAACCACAGCAAACAGTGTAATGTCAGACCTGGCTGCTGCCGTGTGATCTGCTCACACGACTAAGGCGACTGGCACACAACCTTAGACTTCCCAGTACAATCAGGTCCGGCCAGTAAGGAGCAGCACGTAATTAATGGCTTCCCCTTCCTTGATTTGTTTATGTCTTAACTTTACCAACCTTACGTGACTTCTTACCCCAATATCCACGCTGCCGCAGTACGTGTCCGTCGTAATAACTGTCCCAGAGGTGGTCGCCCAGCTATCCCAGCAAACCCCTGTGCTCATGCAGGGATACGGATACACGGCTTGTGTTCATTCCAAGTATTTTTGCCATTCAGGAGCCTGGTAAAGTCTGCATGGCTATCTCAATGGACCATTTTGGTTGTCACCCGACTTTTATGATAAAAAGTTGTAACTAAGAAATTAATTTTTCACAAAGAGGATGAGGGCTACATTTTTTAGGTTTTCCTAATTATAGATGGAGGTGCCCTTTAAATTGCAAACATGGCCGCCCTAATCCTTCAAATACTAAATATCCAACAGTGTCAGCCCGCTCTTTATAGCCTGCATTATCAAGAAAAAGTAGGCGCCCCCTCTCCCAATATACAGGATCTCATCTTTCTAGGGGCCTTTGTCTGAAAAGATAGCAGTGGAGGAAGCGGGCTGTCACGTGGACGGCGTCGAGCGCAGTTTACGAATCCATTGGGCTGCGTGTTATGTAACATGACGCGGTATTATGTTCTCGCCGCTGATAGGATCGTGTATCTTGGCCGCACTGAGCGATTTGTGATTTATGTAAAACCTGGAATTAATGCAGAGCCTATTATTGGCTCAGCGGGACGCCGAAGGCGCAAGTTTAAACATAGCGACCTGTTGCTGGAACGGTCGCGGCCTCGGTGGCAAGCTGCCGACGTCTACCAAAACATCCTGTAAAAGTTGGAACATTTTTTGAAAGGGACGACTCATTGTAATGAAGACAATTACATCTGGGAGCTTTAAAGAGGAAAGAGGGAAAAAAAAAAACACAAAAAAAAAAGAGCTTTAGGCGATCGCTCGGGGACGAAAGGGTTTTGTCAACATTCAAAGGGCAATTTTGCCCTAAAAAAAATAAAAATTCTAGTAAAATTTGTGTCCAAATTAATAAAAAATTTAATAAAAAATTTGTGTCCAAATTCTATTCAATCGTTTCTTAGTTTGATCTGTTTCTGGCAAAGCTGGGTGACTGGCCACTAATACAAAACCTACAGGGGTTGCCATAGGATCTATTGCTGCATTATTGGGAAAGCTGGGTGAATACACCCGCGGGAACTGCGGCCATTCGTATTGTAGATTTGCCCAAAACAGACAGAACTTAGAAATGGCTGAGCAGATTAAAGAATAGTCTTTGACGGAATAGAATGACTGAGGAGTCACCCAGCTTTCCCAGAACTAGAAATAGCCTAAGGAAAGCTGGGTGACAACCAATATGGAACCTGCCTTCTACTTTTCTTACACTTCTGTACAGCAAACCAAGGACACGAAAGCTTGTATCATTACAGGACCAAGCGGAGCTGCCGTTCAGGATCCTGGGAAAGCTGGGTGACGACCAATAGGGCCACCTATGGAAGTCACCTTCTGCATTTCTTATGCTTCTGTACAGCAAACCAGGGGTACGAAAGCTTGTATCATTACAGTACCAAGCGGAGCTGCCGTTCAGGATCTTGGGAAAGCTGGGTGACGACCCATAGGGCCACCTATGGAAGTCACCTTCTACATTTCTTATGCTTCTGTACAGCAAACCTGGGATACGAAAGGTTGTATCACTGCACTACTAGGTAGAGTTGCCATTCAGGATCCTGGGAAAGCTGTGGCCATACTGGTTGACACTGGATGTCACCCACACTGGCTGTATAGACTGAACTAGGAAGGGGAGAATTTAAGAGTCACCCAGCTTTCCTAGATACCTGAATGGCACGTTGTGAATATACAAGGTCAGGAGTGCGGCTATGTATTCATCCAACTTTCCTTTAGCCCTGAAAGGCAAATCGGTCAAGTTATAGGAGCTGGGGGTGTTTGCGCCAGTGACAAAATATTCCTTTCAGTGCAGGGTTAGGAAACCACTGCGGGAAATCACC
This sequence comes from Bufo gargarizans, assembly GCF_014858855.1. Classification (NCBI taxonomy): domain Eukaryota; kingdom Metazoa; phylum Chordata; class Amphibia; order Anura; family Bufonidae; genus Bufo; species Bufo gargarizans. The sequence continues at coordinate 46,375,100 of NC_058083.1, read as the reverse complement.
CAGCTTTCCCAGAGACAGACAAATAGATCACTTTCTAATTCGTCACTCAGCTTTCCTAGGGTCCGGAATGGTCAGAACTCATCTATCACTACATGGATGCGTGGGTTTTCCTTTCTGAGGACAGGAAAGCTGGGGGATGGCAGTTGTATTTGTAGTCACTCAGCTTTTCCAAGATCAGATAGACTGGCAAAAGGGAGTTTTGGTGATTTGACATTGGACAATGTTCTAAGTCCGGCCATAGAAGCAGGTATCAGCAAATGGAACAGTCTGGAAAAGATGGGTGACCACCCAGCTTTCCCAAAAGACAGAAAAGGGCAGAATAAAATCACAGGGTCTATAAGTATATTTTAGAAGGGGGGGGGGGGGGGGGGAGCTTGTACACTAAGCAGTTTAATGGAAAGCTTGGCCCCGCCCACTATTTCAGGGTCTGGAATGGATACATTTTTGATACATAGTAACAGCCATTGTTTACAGAAGTTGACACATTCTTTGGCTCGGCCTCTGATTGGCTGAAATCCAACCTTGTATCTCATACCGCATCTTCTAATTGGCTGACGGAGTACACCCTCGAGTCATCCTCTTCTGTCTAATCTGTTCTATCTGTGTCTGGGAAAGCTGGGTGACAGCCAATATAACCCCCACTACAGGAGAATTTCTCACCGACTCAACACCCTTGACCACGTATATTCACAACTTGGCAGCTTTGGCGTTCAGGGCTCTAGAAAAGCTGGGTGACTCATAAATGAACCCTTTATTTCTAGGACTATGAGAAAACCAAGATGACCACATCTAAATCAGGGGTCATCACCCAGCTTTCCCACGATCCAGAACAGCAATTCTCAAAATCCAGAGGATAACTTGTGACGGCCATATTGGTTGTCACCCAGCTTTTCCATGGACAGATATAACTAATAAATCTCTCCGGGGCTCGTGGTACTACAAGTATCAGCATGCTGTGACAGCTTATGGCTTTTGTGGGAACCATAATGGCGAACATAGTGGTTGTCGCCCAGCTCTCGTATGGACAGTAAGTTCGAATAGCTCTCTGGTAAACATGGAACTACAAGTCCCAGCATGCTCTGACAGTTTGTGGCTGTCAGGGCATGCTGAGACATGTAGTTCTGTGGCCGCCAAAGTGCCACAAGTTGCATAGCCCCATCTGACGGAGGGACGAACCCTTTTTTTCTTGCCTTCTCCTCCTCGTGGAGCAGAGGACACAGCCTCCAGAATGACCCCTCCTTTCTCCTTTCTGGCTCCCGTTCCTTTCCCTTGGCAAGAAAATGGCAGGATCCGCTACATCCATGCCAGTATGGTCCGTGCCAACTGTACATTGCTTGCCCTGGAAGACAACCAGGGATGGTGTCCTCTCCATTTAAACACATTGGCCTCATACTTTACATAACGATGACATTGTTCCTTCCGCTCCTTGGCTCGCAGATAAACGCTCAGAGTACGAGGATTGCACAGAAGCAAAGTTAGGAACGCAGCAGTGCCAAAAAGTGAGGGGGAGGCGGAAATATGAATGGGGAGAAGCGGGAAGGGCTGATTGCATGGGAAGTAGTACTGTGCGGGGTCTATAGGTACAGGATATAGGTGCATATATAGAGGGTAGGTTGTACTGTGCATTTAAAGGTAGTAGGCAGTACTGTGCATGTATAGGTGGTAGGTAGTACTGTGCATGTATAGGTGGTAGGTTACACTGTGCACGTATAGGTGGTAGGTAGTACTGTGCACGTATAGGTGGTAGGTTGTACTGTGCATGTATAGGTGGTAGGTAGTACTGTGCATGTATAGGTGGTAGGTAGTACTGTGCATGTATAGGTGGTAGGTAGTACTGTGCATGTATAGGTGGTAGGTAGTACTGTGCACGTATAGGTGGTAGGTTGTACTGTGCATGTATAGGTGGTAGGTTGTACTGTGCATGTATATGTGGTAGGTAGTACTGTGCATGTATAGGTGGTAGGTAGTACGGTGCACGTATAGGTGGTAGGTAGTACTGTGCATGTATAGGTGGTAGGTAGTACTGTGCATGTATAGGTGGTAGGTAGTACTGTGCACGTATAGGTGGTAGATTGTACTGTGCATGTATAGGTGGTAGGTAGTACTGTGCATGTATAGGTGGTAGGTAGTACTGTGCATGTATAGGTGGTAGGTAGTACTGTGCATGTATAGGTGGTAGGTAGTACTGTGCACGGATAGGTGGTAGATTGTACTGTGCATGTATAGGTGGTAGGTAGTACTGTGCATGTATATGTGGTAGGTAGTACTGTGCATGTATAGGTGGTAGGTAGTACGGTGCACGTATAGGTGGTAGGTAGTACTGTGCATGTATAGGTGGTAGGTTGCACTGTGTATGTATAGGTGGTAGGTTGTACTGTGCATGTATAGGTGGTAGGTAGTACTGTGCATGTATAGGTGGTAGGTAGTACTGTGCATGTATAGGTGGTAGGTAGTACTGTGCATGTATAGGTGGTAGGTAGTACTGTGCATGTATAGGTGGTAGGTAGTACTGTGCATGTATAGGTGGTAGGTAGTACTGTGCATGTATAGGTGGTAGGTAGTACTGTGCATGTATAGGTGGTAGGTAGTACTGTGCACGTATAGGTGGTAGGTAGTACAGTGCATGTATAGGTGGTAGGTAGTACTGTGCACGTATAGGTGGTAGGTAGTACTGTGCATGTATAGGTGGTAGGTAGTACGGTGCACGTATAGGTGGTAGGTAGTACTGTGCATGTATAGGTGGTAGGTTACACTGTGTATGTATAGGTGGTAGGTTGTACTGTGCATGTATAGGTGGTAGGTAGTACTGTGCATGTATATGTGGTAGGTAGTACTGTGCATGTATAGGTGGTAGGTTGTACTGTGCATGTATAGGTGGTAGGTAGTACTGTGCATGTATATGTGGTAGGTAGTACTGTGCATGTATATGTGGTAGGTAGTACGGTGCACGTATAGGTGGTAGGTAGTACTGTGCATGTATAGGTGGTAGGTTACACTGTGTATGTATAGGTGGTAGGTTGTACTGTGCATGTATAGGTGGTAGGTAGTACTGTGCATGTATATGTGGTAGGTAGTACTGTGCATGTATAGGTGGTAGGTAGTACTGTGCATGTATAGGTGGTAGGTAGTACGGTGCACGTATAGGTGGTAGGTAGTACTGTGCATGTATAGGTGGTAGGTAGTACGGTGCACGTATATGTGGTAGGTTGTACTGTGCATGTATAGGTGGTAGGTAGTACTGTGCATGTATAGGTGGTAGGTAGTACTGTGCATGTATAGGTGGTAGGTAGTACTGTGCACGTATAGGTGGTAGGTAGTACAGTGCATGTATAGGTGGTAGGTAGTACTGTGCATGTATAGGTGGTAGGTAGTACTGTGCATGTATAGGTGGTAGGTAGTACTGTGCATGTACAGAGGGTAGGTTGTACTGTGCATGTATAGGTGGTAAGTAGTACTGTGCATGTATAGGTGGTAGGTAGTACTGTGCATGTATAGGTGGTAGGTAGTACTGTGCATGTATAGGTGGTAAGTAGTACTGTGCATGTATAGGTGGTAGGTTGTACTGTGCATGTATAGGTGGTAGGTAGTACTGTGCATGTATAGGTGGTAGGTAGTACTGTGCATGTATAGGTGGTAGGTAGTACTGTGCATGTATAGGTGGTAGGTAGTACTGTGCATGTATAGGTGGTAAGTAGTACTGTGCATGTATAGGTGGTAGGTTGTACTGTGCATGTATAGGTGGTAGGTAGTACGGTGCACGTATAGGTGGTAGGTAGTACTGTGCATGTATAGGTGGTAGGTAGTACGGTGCACGTATATGTGGTAGGTTGTACTGTGCATGTATAGGTGGTAGGTAGTACTGTGCATGTATAGGTGGTAGGTAGTACTGTGCATGTATAGGTGGTAGGTAGTACTGTGCACGTATAGGTGGTAGGTAGTACAGTGCATGTATAGGTGGTAGGTAGTACTGTGCATGTATAGGTGGTAGGTAGTACTGTGCATGTACAGAGGGTAGGTTGTACTGTGCATGTATAGGTGGTAAGTAGTACTGTGCATGTATAGGTGGTAGGTAGTACTGTGCATGTATAGGTGGTAGGTAGTACTGTGCATGTATAGGTGGTAAGTAGTACTGTGCATGTATAGGTGGTAGGTTGTACTGTGCATGTATAGGTGGTAGGTAGTACTGTGCATGTATAGGTGGTAGGTAGTACTGTGCATGTATAGGTGGTAGGTAGTACTGTGCATGTATAGGTGGTAGGTAGTACTGTGCATGTATAGGTGGTAGGTAGTACTGTGCATGTATAGGTGGTAGGTAGTACTGTGCATGTATAGGTGGTAAGTAGTACTGTGCATGTATAGGTGGTAGGTTGTACTGTGCATGTATAGGTGGTAGGTAGTATTGTGCATGTATAGGTGGTAGGTAGTACTGTGCATGTATAGGTGGTAGGTTACACACAGTGAAGGGAAGCAGACAGGAGGGGCTCTCACAGCTGATCCTCCGTTGGGGGTAACAGTCTGCGCCCCCAAGTCTGGGCCTGTGCGGTGCTGCGGTGCCGGCTGCCAGGAGCTCGCCCATTCATGCTGCGATAAAGACCTGATCTCTCCTTAGTCCCTCCTGTTTCTAAGACACAAAGAGATTTCAGTGGGAAAACTGGTCCCTCTGGAGAAATCTACATGTACTGTACTCCATTCACATCCAGAGCTGCACTGATTCCCATGACCATGTCCTGTGCATTGTTAGGCTACATAATTGTGTGCAGATAAATCACAGGCAGACTGCAGATCCTAAGCAAAAAGGTTTTACTGCAGCTTTGGATGTGATTGGAGTAGATCTGTAGAAAAGAAGCAGGATCTTTCCTGAGTGGTTCACATAGTTGGTAGATTTGTGCAGTAAAAGAGGAGCTTCAGTTAACCATCACCTCCAGCGCTATATCACCACAACCCAGCCGCGGGAGCCCAGAATATCAGATTACAGGGTGTGACACTGTCACTGTTATGGGGGCACTGTGGATGTCACTGTTATGGGGGCACTGTGGATGTCACTGTTATGGGGGCACTATGGATGTCACTGTTATGGGGGCACTGTGGATGTCACTGTTATGGGGGCACTGTGGATGTCACTGGTATGGGGGCACTGTGGATGTCACTGTTATGGGAGCACTGTGGATGTCACTGTTATGGGGCCACTGTGGATGTCACTATTATGGGGGCACTGTGGTTGTCACTGTTATGGGGGCACTGTGGATGTCACTGTTATGGGGCACTGTGGATGTCACTATTATGGGGGCACTGTGGATGTCACTGTTATGGGGGCACTGTGGATGACACTGTTATGGGGGTACTGTGGATGTCACTGTTATGGGGGCACTGTGGATGACACTGTTATGGGAGCACTGTGGATGTCACTGTTATGGGGGCACTGTGGATGTCACTGTTATGGGAGCACTGTGGATGTCATTGTTATGGGGGAGCTGTGGATGTCACTGTTATGGGGACACTGTGGATGTCACTGTTATGGGGGGCACTGTGGATGTCACTGTTATGGGGGCACTGTGGATGTCACTGTTATGGGGACATTGTGGATGTCACTGTTATGGGGGCACTGTGGATGTCACTGTTATGGGGGCACTGTGGATGTCACTGTTATGGGGGCACTGTGGATGTCACTGTTATGGACGCACTGTGGATGACACTGTTATGGGAGCACTGTGGATGTCACTGTTATGGGGGCACTGTGGATGTCACTGTTATGGGGGCACTGTGGATGTCACTGTTATGGGGGGCACTGTGGATGTCACTGTTATGGGAGCACTGTGGATGTCACTGTTATGGGGGTGCTGTGGATGTCACTGTTATGGGGACACTGTGGATGACACTGTTATGGGAGGCACTGTGGATGTCACTGTTATGGGGGCACTGTGGATGTCACTGTTATGGGGGCACTGTGGATGTCACTGTTATGGGGGCACTGTGGATGTCACTGTTATGGGGGCACTGTGGATGTCACTGTTATGGGGGCACTGTGGATGTCACTGTTATGGGGGCACTGTGGATGTCACTATTATGGGGGCACTGTGGATGTCACTGTTATGGGGGGCACTGTGGATGACACTGTTATGGGGGCACTGTGGATGTCACTGTTATGGGGGCACTGTGGATGTCACTGTTATGGGGGCGCTGTGGATGTCACTGTTATGGGGGCACTGTGGATGTCACTGTTATGGGGGCACTGTGGATGTCACTGTTATGGGGGCGCTGTGGATGACACTGTTATGGGGGCACTGTGGATGTCACTGTTATGGGAGCACTGTGGATGTCACTGTTATGGGAGCACTGTGGATGTTACTGTTATGGGGGCACTGTGGATGTCACTGTTATGGGGGCACTGTGGATGTCACTGTTATGGGGGCACTGTGGATGTCACTGTTATGGGGGTACTGTGGATGTCACTGTTATGGGGGCACTGTGGATGTCACTGTTATGGGGGCACTGTGGATGTCACTGTTATGGGGGCACTGTGGATGTGACTGTTATGGGGGCACTGTGGATGTCACTGTTATGGGAATTTAGGGGCCCCCCTATGTAGGGGCTCTCTGGAGTTATGGGGCCCTAGCTGCCTGTATACTCTTCCCTGCCCGTACATGCCACTGGACTACATAAGTGTTAGGATGCACAGACTTGTATATAGACCCCAGGGGAGGACTGAGGGCCCCGGGGCCACGGGCTGATGAGAGGCACATCCCCTGTACAACTCTTCTCCGAGGGGGAGATTTACCAACAGAAGTGCCCGGGAAACATGGCGCTTTTGCCCATAGCAACCAGTGACTGCTAGGCAGGGTGTGGAGGGAATATGTCGGGAGCGGTGCCAGGCTGTGGCATTTGGTGACATTACAATGAGCACCTCCATATGCCGGCACAGATGTAGAGGAAGGTCACCGGGCGGCCATGCTGTCAGCCCTCCGGCCAAATCTGATGCTAATAACTAAGAGCAAATACATTTTTGTTTTCCCCTCTGGTGAGGATGGCGGGCGGCCAGGGGAACACCAGCTGTGGGACCCCCGACGCTGAAAACAGTCACCTTCTACAGAAAACTGTGCAGCAGAGCAGGGGCCCCCGCCCAGCTGGAATGTAATCCTTCCTGGTGCCGAGACCTGACCCTCCGAGGGCCCAGCCACCAGCCAGGGCCACATCAATGCCTCAAGTGCTCCAGCAATAGGGGAACTACAACCCTCAGCATGCCCCAAAAAACCAAAGTTCTGCTCAGTGAAATCAATAGGGAAACTACAATTCTCAGCATGACACAAAAACCCAAGTTCCTGCTCATTGCAATCAATAGGGGAACTACAACCCTCAGCATGCCCCGAAAACCCAAGGTCCTGCTCATTGCAATCAATAGGGGAACTACAACCCTCAGCATGCCACGAAAACCCACGGTTCTACTGATTGCAATCAATAGGGCAACTACAACCCTCAGCATGCCACGAAAACCCAAGGTCCTGCTGATTGCAATCAACAGGGGAACTACAACTCTCAGCATGCCCAAAAAAGGCCAACACCCTGCTTAGCGCAAAGTTAACAACAGTGTTCTGGTTACAACTCTCAGCATGCCTGGAAAATGCAATATACCTCTCAGTGCAGTACTACAACACTCAGCATCCAATGTCATGCTCAGTGCAGTCTTGTGTTAGAGGCAAATAATGTTCTAGTTATTGCAGAACTACAATTCTCAGCCTTTCTATACGTCTGTACACCTCACAGGATTAGCACACATCTCTCCTGAAATGCTCTGTGCTGCAGAGGACTCGGCCCCTCCTGCATGTATGTCAGTCTGCACTCTCACAAGTCTTTTCAATAAAAACTGGCTAGAGATCTTCTTCAGTCAAGTTGGCATTTTTTTGCAATAAGCTGGTCACAAGGTGACACCACAATTTAAGATCAGTGACCACAAGGTGGCGCCACTATGGGAAGATCGGCAACCATAAGGTGGTGCCACTATGGTAAGATCAGTGACCACAAGGTGGCGCCAGTATAGTAAGATCGGCAACCATAAGGTGGTGCCACTATGGAAAGATTAGTGACCACAAGGTGGCGCCACTTTAGTAAAATCGGCGACCAAAAGGTGGTGCCACTACGGTAAGATCAGTGACCACAAGGTGGCGCCACTTTAGTAAAATCGGCGACCATAAGGTGGTGCCACTACGGTAAGATCAGTGACCACAAGGTGGCGCTACTATAGTAAGATCAGTGACCACAAGGTGGCGCCACTATGGAAATATCAGTGACCACAAGATGGCGCCACTATGGAAAGATCAGTGACCACAAGGTGGCGCCACTATGGAAAGATCCGTGACCACAAGGTGGCGCCACTATAGTAAGATCGGTGACCACAAGATGGCGCCACTATAGGAAAATCGGAGCTTATAAACATGCAGAACAGTCCAAGTCGAGACTCATTGAAGCAAGAAATTTAAATTGATTTGTGAACATCTTGTGGGACGTACTTTTTAATTTAAAGAGCACTTGTCCCTGAAAATCTTAATCTTTTACCTTATCTGTTCCTGGGAAAGCTGGGTGACGACCAGTATGGGTGACAAATCAGTCCAGTTATGGATCTGGGGATCTGTCGTTGCATAACTTGACATATTTGCCATTCAGGAGAGTGAGAACATTGGTTGACTACTCCTGTGTTTTAAACAGAATGATGCCTATTGGTTGTCACCCAGCTTTACCAGGAAGAGATATAGCAGAGAAGAGGACCACGCCATGATTTCAGTGATGTTATAGATGTGACTGCTATCAGCTGCTTCTCCTGTAATGTTACTGACAATTATTTTAGGATGAGTGTCCCTTTAAGACTTAAAGGGGTGTTCCAATTTTACATAATGAAGCTCAATCATGTATGACTGAAAGGTTCTACAACTGTCTAATATACTGTTACAACTTTCAATAGACAATGTTTTAATTCTTCACTATTTTCAAGAGCTCTACTTGCTGTCAGTGAATGAGGACACTTGTCAAGTGATACAATGGTGTCCAGTGTAGACAATGGCGCTCAGCACATCGGCAGCGGCTGCACAGTCTCTGCTACAATGTATCAGTCTGTAGTCACATGTATCACTTCCAGAACCAGCTGTGTACAGGTTACAAGAAATGTATTAGAGAACTGCAAAACTTTTCATTGCTAACCTAAACCCGGAGACCCCCTTTAAGGGGAAGGCGTGGCTACAGAATGGGGCGGAGCCTAGACATGTAAAGGTTGACCCTGACCTTGTTTCTTCTTCTTCAGCTGCTGGATCTGGTCCATCCTTTTGATTAGGATTTTGCATTTGTCCGGTTTGACACTGAAGTTGTCGATGTCCCCGATATTTGCTGACAGAAGCTCGGCCAGCTCCTCCAGGTATTTGTTTTCTTGCTCTCGCCGACGCTTTTCATTACTACAGGAGAGAAAAAAGAGAAAAACGGGTGAAAACTGGAGATTAGCAGGTTACCCTCCCCTCCTGAGCATATGTCACGCCTCTAGGATGAAAGGCAATCTAAACTGGGACTGCTGGCTGAGCTGGGACCACTGGCTTGACTGGGACTGCTGGCTGAACTAGGACCGCTGGCTGAACTGGGACCGCTGGCTGAACTGGGAATGCTGGCTGAACTGGGACTGCTGGCTGAACTGGGACCGCTGGCTGAACTGGGACCGCTGGCTGAACTAGGACCGCTGGCTGAACTGGGACCACTGGCTGAACGCTGGCTGAACTGGGGCCAGTGGCGTACATAGAAAAGTAAGGGCCCCATAGCAAGGATCAAACCAGGCCCCCCACACAGGACAGAAGGGTTTCTGCCTAAACCCTTTTCGATGACCCATGGGCCATTTTTCCACTGCCTCATTTGTTAAAAGTCCTGACCAAGTTTTCGCCTCCAGTAGAAGAGGAGATAATCCCAACTAAGACTGGGCCCCATCTTGCCTTGGGCCCTATAGCAGTCACACGGTCTGCCGCTATGGTAGTTACGCCCTTGCCACTGTCTAAACCAAGACTGTTAACTGAACTGGGACTGCTGACTGAAGTGGGGCTGCTGGCTGAACTTGAACTGTTGGTTGAACTGGGACTGCTGCCAGAACTAGGACTGCTGGCTGAACCAAGAGTGCTGCCTGAACCGGGACTGTTGACTGAACTGGGACTGCTGCCAGAACTGGGGTTGCTAGCTTAACTGGGACTGCTGCCTGAACTGGGACTAGTATTTGAACTGGGACTAGTGCCTGAACTGGGACTGCTGCCTGAATTGGGACTGCTGCCTGAACTGGGACTAGTACTTGAACTGGGACTAGTGCCTGAACTGTGACTGCTGCCTGAACTGGGACTAGTGCCTGAACTTGACTGCAACTAACATCCAGAATAACATCCATCACATGGGTATACCAAAATATGATTACAAATCACCAGACATTTTAAGGCCTCCCCCATAACAGCCTCGTATGTCCCCCCTTCTAATTCGTATTTTGAAAAACCACGTCCCTGTAAAGTCTGGACTGTGGGAGAAATCACATGACTAATGAAAGTGGGATATGCAAGACTGACAGATCACTGCCCCCTGCAAGATCACACACCTCTCCTGAAATACTCAGTGCTGCTGGTAGAACCTTGCTCAAAATCAAAAGAGAAAAAGCCACAAAAATGGACAAAAAGTCCTAAACTCCTTGAGGTTTTCATGCCACAGGTAGACAGGACTTTTTCACAACTATATATCTTTCTTCATTGATGTGTAAGGACCTAATACTTCTAACTGCTGAGGGTTTGCTACAATATATTCAGTCTAGGCAATCCTGTGCTATAACGTATCAGTGACGGTAAAAAGCTTCAGTCAGCAATCCTGGCTGTTCAGCTCACAGAGGATTGATACAAGGCTGGATACGATTGTAACAAACCCTCAGCCGTGTGAAATATCAGGTGTGTACGCTTGCGACCTTTGAATGCAAACAAGCATGTCATCACTCACTGATAGAAAGCAGGTTACGGCAGCAAGACCCCCACCCATCAGGCTTTAAAGGGGTTGTCCCAAGAGTCAGTGATAGGTGGGACTCACAGCCTCCTCCCATTGTATGTGTGATTTCACGCTGGAGGTAACTGGGAGCTGTTCGCTGTGTGTCGGACTCTATGCCCCTACATGTAATTTCCGATCCGGCATAGGTAGGTTAGCGTTAGGTCCCGTGTCACTTTGAGATACCTTGACGGGGTGCGCGGGCTCCGGTATCTTCTAATATATTGGTGAAAGTCTCATTTTAATATCAGAGGGTAAACCCTTAAACTTAGCCCAATATTGTCAATTGCATTTACCATTGTGGTGCACCATTTTCTTTAAATTTCTGTCGTCCCAAGATTTAGGGCTCATGCCCCGATGCCCATATTGCGGACCATAAACGGTGGGTCGGCATTGACTTGAATGAGTCCGTGATCCGCAAAACAAAACCGAAGATAGAACTTCACCTATCTTTTGCGGATCGGAAGCCCAAGGAAGCATTACGAAGCGGTCCGTGTCTCCGCACCGCAAAAAGATAAAACATGTCCTATATTTTGCCATTTCTTGCGGATCGCGAACCCATTCAAGTCCATGGGTCCAAATAGCGGTCCACAGCCCTTACGCTCGTGTGCATGAGCCCTTAAACTTATCCCCTAATCCACAGGATAGCGGATAAGCGTCTGATCAGTGCAGGACTGACTGCTGGGCCCCCCGCTGATCACAAGAACAAGGGCCCACATGGCGGTGGTCAAGCACTTCATTCAATCAATCCATCCAGTACATCAGCTGTCCAAGTATTGTGCCTGTTGGCAACTGTTAAGCTTCTGTGCCTTCATTTGGAAGACTGTAACTGTCAAGATTGTAAACCTGCAAAACGCGAAAATTTTGGCACATTCCCTTTAAGTACACATCTATTAGATAAATAAAATTTTAATTTTTTTTTTAAAAACCCCCCTGGGAGAGGGTGGTCCTTTGAGGAAGCAGAGTTCTTATCCTAATGGCTGAGTTCATCCTCTTCATCAGATGAGCGAGTAATTACATCACAGGCAGGTAAGTGGCTCAGGATTAAGGCCGGGCAGCTGCGGATAATTGTCAGCACAGGTCGGCCACATGGGATCAGGCTCCGTCTCCTCGTATTACACATAGGCTAGTGACCCACTTCTTCTGCCTTATTTATGTAATGTCACTAGCGAGTTCAGTTACATGACACATTTATCGTGGGCGCCAGGAGATTGCTCGCCATGGGGACTGGGAAAGGTCGCGCTGCGCACGGCCGTCCACCACTCAGTCCCCGTATTTCTACTAACAAGGGCATATTACGAAATCAGCGAAAACGGGATAATCTAAAAAAAAAACTGTATAATGCGACCAACATGGAATTCTCCACCTGAACGTGGTTTTACAAAAATCTGATTAATACGGCCTAAAGAAATGAGTGGTTTGAGCCCTGCCGAGCTTCCTCGCCCCGTCAGGACTGTAGTTATTACACTGTAGCCATAGCAACTAGAACTCCTTACAAGACTCAAATGCCAGCTCACCTGGCACTAGTAATCAGATTTTTCTTTAAACATACATTTAAGAGGAAAGGCTGTTTAAAGAAAATGTCACAAAAAAGAAAGACCACGTTCCTATCCATATCTGCTTGTCAATGACATAAAAAACAAAGCTGGCCTTAGTTTTGGGGGCGACCCAAAGCTTGCACCCCAGGAAACCGTCAGTGTTTTTTTTATGGACGGTCTGGGAATTTGAGCACTGTATGACTGCATATTATTTGGGCACCATGTGGGAAACCATTAGGGATGGGCACCAGTAGATCTAAGGCCCCTTTCACACGAGCGAGTTTTCCGCGCGGATGCGATGCGTGAGTTGAACACATTGCACCCGCACTGAATCAGGACCCATTCACTTCTATGTGGCTGTTCACATCAGCAGTGATTTTCATGCATCACTTGTGTGTTGCGTGGAAATCGCAGCATGCTCTATTTTGTGCGTTTTTCACGCAACGCAGGCCCCATAGAAGTGAATGGAGCTGCGTGAAAATCGCAAGCATCCGCAAGCAAGTGCGGATGCGGTGCGATTTTCACGCACGGTTGCTAGGAGACGATCGGGATGGAGACCCGATCAGTATTATTTTCCCTTATAACATGGTTATAAGGGAAAATAATTGCATTCTGAATACAGAATGCATAGTACAATAGCACTGGAGGGGTTAAAAAAAATAAAAAAAATATTTAACTCACCTTAATCCACTTGATCACGCAGCCGGCATCTCTTCTGTCTTCTTTTTTGCTGTGTGCAGGAAAAGGACCTGTGGTGACGTCACTCCGGTCATCACATGGTCCGTCACATGATCTTTTACCATGGTGATGGACCATGTGATGACCGGAGTGACGTCACACACAGGTCCTTTTCCTGCACACAGCAAAAAAGTAGACAGGAGAGATGCCGGCTGCCCGATCAAGTGGATTAAGGTGAGTTTAATTATTTTTTATATTTTTTTTAACCCCTCCAGCGCTATTTTACTAAGCATTCTGTATTCAGAATGTATTATTTTCCCTTATAACATGGTTATAAGGGAAAATAATACAATCTACACAACACCGATCCCAAGCCCGAACTTCTGTGAAAATCGCGCGTGTTCCCGCAAATCACACGCACCTTTTCCCGCAACGCCCGTCTGAAAGAGGCCTAAGGCCAGTCATGATCTGATGTTCCGATCTGCCACTTCTTATATTAAGATCAATAGGATGTCCATGTCATGTGACTTTACTTATTTATCAATGTGTTTAAGGGTAGTTGCCCTTTAATTGAGTGTTTGCTTGTTTGTCAGCTGATCGCTGGGCAACTTTACACAGGCAGCGATCAGGAGCGATCATTCAAAATTTTGATTGTTTGCCTGATCGAAGAAAGGTATTTGTTCAGGATTTTCATATTGATAGTCTATCCTCAGGATAGGTCATCAATATGAGATTGGCGGGAGTCTTGGTACATCCGTTGATCAGCTGTTTGAGGAGACAGCACAGCGCCGTACATCGTATAGTGGCTGTGCTTGGTACTGCAGCTCAGCCTCGTTCACTTGTATGGCTGGTTTCAGACGAGGGAGTGTCACTCTCCAGACTCGCAGCGCAGCTCCCGTCCTGACCTCCCAGCACTGCTGGGGTCGCATAGCATTATATTGATTTATGATGCTATGTAACCCTTAGGCCCCTTTCACACGGGCGAGTTTTCAGCACGGGTGCAATACGTGAACGCATTGCACCCGCACAGAATCCGGACCCACTCATTTCTATGGGGCTGTGCACATGAGCGATTGTTTTCACGCATCACTTCTGCATTGAGTGAAAATCGCAGCAAGCTCTATATTCAGCGTTTTTCACGCAATGCAGGCCCCATAGAAGTGAATGGGGCTGCGTGAAAATCGCATTGCATCCGGAAGCAAGTGCGGATGCGGTGCGATTTTCACGCATGGTTGCTAGGAGACGATCGGGATGGGAACCTGATCTTTAATATTTTCCCTTATAACATGGTTATAAGGGAAAATAATAGCATTCTTAATACAGAATGCATAGTACAATAGTGCTGGAGGGGTTAAAAAAATAATAATTAAACTCACCTCATCCACTTGTTTGCGCTGCCTGTTTCTCTTCTTACTTCTTCTTCGATGAGCTGGGAGAAAAGGACCTTTGGTGACGTCACTGCGCTCATCACATGGTCTGTCACATGATCTATCACCATGTGACGGACCATGCGATGAGCGCAGTGAGGTCACCACAGGTCCTTTTCCTCAAAGAAGAAGACAGAAGAGAAGCCGGGCAGCGCGAACAAGTGGATTAAGGTGAGTTTAATTTTTATTTATTTTTTTAACTCCTCCATCTCTAATTTACTTTGCATTCTGTATTAAGAATGTTATTATTTTCCCTTATAACCATGTTATAAGGGAAAATAATAATGATCGGGTCCCCATCCCGATCGTCTCCTAGCAACCGTGCTGAAAATCAAACCACATCTGCACTTGCTTGCGATTTTTACGCAGCCCTATTTACTTCTATGGGGCCTGCGTTGCGTGGGAAACACACAAAGAGGAGCATGCTGCGATTTTCACGCAACGCACAAATGATGCGTGAAAATCACAGCTCATGTGCACAGCCCCATAGAAGTGAATGGGTCCGGATTCAGTGCGGGTGCAATGCGTTCACCTCACGCATTGCACCCGCGCGGAAATCTCCCCCGTATGAAAGAGGCCAAAGGGTTACATAGCATCATAAATCAAAATAATGCTATGCGACCCCAGCAGTGCTGGGAGGTCAGGACGGGAGCTGCGCTGCGGTCCGGAGCGTGACACTCGCCCGTCTATAAGGGGCCAATGGGGCATCTGTGCCTAAGCCATGTGACCGATGAACGTGACGTCACGTGCCTAGTAGGAGGCCTAAGCGTTCACAGAGCGCTCTTCTAACGGCTGATCCCCCCCCCCCCCCATCGATCTGTTATTGGTGACCTATCCTGAGGGCAGGCCGTCAATATCTAAATTCCAGACAGGAGAATAGTACCACGTGCAGCGCTATTCTTCCCAGCCTTTGACGGCAGTGTGAACAGAGACTAAAAGAAGAAAGCGAAAACAATAGAAAAGATACAATAAACAAATAGAAAGAAAACAACAAATAAATAAATAGAACAAAAATATCAAAAACAAAAATCCACAACAAAATCCTCCAAAAAATGTAATATTTTGGATCCTAGCACTTAAAAAAAGTATATAAAAGTACCTTTTTTTTCATCATCCGTAGCATTTTGTAACCCCGCTTTTCTAAGGTCCTGAACAGCAAATCCAAGTCGGTGGAGAATGATCTGCTGGATGGGGCACTCAGCACCTGTCGGTGGCACCAGCGCCCGCTGTGCCTGGCACAGTCCTATATGAGAATGCCGTCCATCACTTCCATGAATGGTCTCATTCTTTGGAAAGGGGATTACCGCCATTACAGGAGGAAGTGGCCATATGGAGGCTTCCACCCTGAGAGCGGAGCAGCTGCCCGGCACCCAGGGCTGTTCACACACTCCTCGCTAATCGAGCATGGCGCGGACGTTTAATGTATGGGTCACGCTGAATGCAGCCTTTCTCCACACGTCGGCCATGAGCGCCGCGCCGCCGCCTTACCCGCACGTCTTCATCCCATCAATGCAACTTTGTATCCCGTGGGTGACTACTCACCTTTGCATGGTGTCACATGGCGAGGCTTTCCTCTTGCGGTCCTGGCTAGCAGGGTCGATCGAGCTGTCCCCAAGACCACTCATTTTGACCTATTTCACACCTGAAAGGAAAAACAAAAACAAAAATTAATGGTCGTGCATCTGGAAGTCAACCTGATTCTTAAAGGGTAGTTCCACTTTTAGTGGTCATTGTGGCACACTACTGAGCGCTCATTTACAGATCTAAGCCCACGTCAAAGAACACTAAAAGTGGAATTCCCCTTTAAGGCCAATTTAACCAGAGCCTTTGATCTTGATATAATAAGCATCGTCCTGAGATCAAAGGGGATTTTCAACCACGGCGTAAGGAAACGTTCTGCAACATCCTTGTTGTGCTTTCGATGCCTCGACACTCTCAAGATCTCTGCATGCTGTCAGCAAACAGAAACATTCTGGAGGCCGAAAACCTGTCCTGATTATGAAATCTGTGTCGAAGGCCCCAACGTGTGAGTTATCACAACCCCTTAGTAGTTTGAGTTGACTAGTCCAGGCTAGGTTTAAGGAGTGCTGCCATCAGCTGGCAGCAAGCAGAGGTGTTGAAATGCAAAATTGCGATCCAAAACAAAAGGAAAAGCAGTGACCATGACTAGTCCTAGCTAGGTTTAAGGAGTGCTTCCATCCGCTGGCAGCAAGCAGAGGTGTTAAAATGCAAAATTGCGATCCAAAACAAAGGAAAAGCAGTGACCATGACTAGTCCAGGCTAGGTTTAAGGAGTGCGTCCATTCACTGGCAGCAAGCAGAGGTGTTTAAATGCAAAAGGAAAAGCAGTGACCAATTAGATCTCAGCTATTTATCAAAAGCAGGGATATGATTGGTTGCTTCACCCATGCACTGGTTTTGCGACATTTTTGTCCCACTGTCCCCCTCCCGCACCTCATCGGGTATTATTACCCATCTGCCCCTGGAATACAAACAACCAGCACTCCTGCAGCACGGGTGACCACCCTGCTTTCCTCAAGAGCAAGAAGGTCCAGAGTAGTCACCTGTAGTGGTCAACCCCCCATACAGCCTAGACCAGGGGTAGGCAACCTCTGGCTCCCAGCAGTTGTGAAACTGCAACTCCCAGCATGCATACTTGCTCTGCTCTTCTAAGAACTCTCATAGAAATGAATGGAGCATGCTGGGAATTGTAGTTTCACAACAGCTGGGAGCCGGAGTTTGCCTACCCCTGGCCTAGACAGTCCTGCCCTGCCTGATGATTGGTGAGGATTCTCTAATGAAAAATTACTATAAATATTATTAATAATAAAATAAAATATAATCAAATACTCTTATTTGATAAAGGAAGTGTTCCCCTTTAAAAAGGTCACAAACAACAGCAACCAGAAACAGAATCAAATAATTTCCCTCTTTGAAGTAAGGACCAGGTGTAGAAGAAAAGGAAAACTCCTCATGTAGGGCACATGGCGGCCAGGCCCTCCCCGACTGGTATCTATCTCGCTGGCAGCCCCGAAATCAGATCTGTCCACTCCGATGTTACATAAGACGGACTGCAGTGAATGCGGCCTGACAGCTCCTACCCCAGATCTGCTGCAGTTCAAAGCAGCCCAATACCATCGAAGGGCTTGTCACGCTACAGCATCTAATGATCAGCATCTGCTCACACACTGCACCTCGCTGGCTGCGCAGGAGCGCCGCTCCACTGTGCACACAGCATACTCCAATCACATCCAGAGCTTTTATAGAGCTTTTCTCCCTGCTGCCCCTTCTGGAACAGAGACTGGAGAGAGAGACCACAATATATTTTACTGCATTATAGGAAATGTAGTAATAGGATATAACCGTTATATTCTTGTACACAGGAGCAGTATTATAGTAGTTATATTCTTGTACATAGGAGGCAGCATTATATTAGTTATATTCTTGTACATAGGAGCAGTATTATAGCAGTTATATTCTTGTACATAGGAGGCAGTATTATAGTAGTTATATTCTTGTACATAGGAGCAGTATTATAGTAGTTATATTCTTGTACATAGGAGCAGTATTATAGTAGTTATATTCCTGTACATAGGAGGCAGTATTATAGTAGTTATATTCTTGTACATAGGAGCAGTATTATAGTAGTTATATTCTTGTACATAGGAGGCAGTATTATAGTAGTTATATTCTTGGACATAGGAGGCAGTATTATAGTAGTTATATTCTTGGACATAGGAGGCAGTATTATAGTAGTTATATTCTTGTACATAGGAGCAGTATTATAGTAGTTATATTATTGTACATAGGAGCAGTATTATAGTAGTTATATTCTTGTACATAGGAGCAGTATTATAGTAGTTATATTCTTGCACATAGGAGCAGTATTATAGTAGGTATATTCTTGTACATAGGAGGCAGTATTATAGTAGTTATATTCTTGTACATAGGAGGCAGTATTATAGTAGTTATATTCTTGTACATAGGAACAGTATTATAGTAGTTATATTCTTGTACATAGGAGCAGTATTATAGTAGTTATATTCTTGTACATAGGAGCAGTATTATAGTAGTTATATTCTTGTACATAGGAGCAGTATTATAGTAGTTATATTCTTGTGCATAGGAGCAGTATTATAGTAGTTATATTCTTGTACATAGGAGCAGTATTATAGTAGTTATATTCTTGTACATAGGAGGCAGTATTATAGTAGTTATACTCTTGTACATAGGAGCAATATTATAGTAGTTATATTCTTGTACATAGGAGGTAGTATTATAGTAGTTATATTCTTGTACATAGGAGCAGTATTATAGTAGTTATATTCTTGTACATAGGAGCAGTATTATAGTAGTAATATTCCTGTACATAGGAGCAGTATTATAGTAGTTATATTCTTGTACATAGGAGGCAGTATTATAGTAGTTATATTCTTGTACATAGGAGCAGTATTATAGTAGTTATATTCTTGTACATAGGAGGCAGTATTATAGTAGTTATATTCTTGTACATAGGAGGCAGTATTATAGTAGTTATATTCTTGTACATAGGAGGCAGTATTATAGTAGTTATATTCTTGTACATAGGAGGCAGTATTATAGTAGTTATATTCTTGTACATAGGAGCAGTATTATATTAGTTATATTCTTGTACATAGGAGCAGTATTATAGTAGTTATACTCTTGTACATAGGAAGCAGTATTATAGTAGTTATATTCTTGTACATAGGAGCAGTATTATAGTAGTTATATTCCTGTACATAGGAGCAGTATTATAGTAGTTATATTCTTGTACATAGGAGCAGTATTATAGTAGTTATATTCTTGTACATAGGGGGCAGTATTATAGTAGTTATATTCTTGCACATAGGAGCAGTATTATAGTAGTTATATTCTTGTACATAGGAGGCAGTATTATAGTAGTTATAGTCTTGTACATAGGAGGCAGTATTATAGTAGTTATATTCTTGTACATAGGAGGCAGTATTATAGTAGTTATATTCTTGTACATAGGGGGCAGTATTATAGTAGTTATATTCTTGCACATAGGAGCAGTATTATAGTAGATATATTTTTGTACATAGGAGGCAGTATTATAGTAGTTATAGTCTTGTATATAGGAGCAGTATTATAGTAGTTATATTCTTGTACATAGTAGCAGTATTATAGTAGTTATATTCTTGTACATAGGAGCAGTATTATAGTAGTTATATTCTTGTACATAGGAGCAGTATTATAGTAGTTATATTCTTGTACATAGGAGCAGTATTATAGTAGTTATATTCCTTTACATAGGAGCAGTATTATAGTAGTTATATTCTTGTACATAGGAGCAGTATTATAGTAGTTATATTCTTGTACATAGGAGCAGTATTATAGTAGATATATTCTTGTATATAGGAGGCAGTATTATAGTAGTTATATTCTTGTACATAGGAGGCAGTATTATAGTAGTTATATTCTTGTACATAGGAGCAGTATTATAGTAGTTATATTCTTGTACATAGGAGGCAGTATTATAGTAGTTATATTCTTGTACATAGGAAGCATAGTTATTATGAATATTGTGTTACTTTTTAATTATACTACATTGTGCCTTTATTTTAGATAAGTACTTAAAAAGTTTGGTGAGGGTGCTCTCGGCAATGCTACCCCCTCCTCCTTCGTACCACTTCCCGCACACTGGAAGCGGAGTAAAGAGGTTTGATCTATCAGGGGAGAATCTATAAGTGAGATCCCGCGCTCTCTCGCAGCTAATGGACTGGAATCAATAAGAATAAATGGCGTGTTTTATTGCGCTGCAGAACTGTCTGCTACATGTCTTGTGATAAGCACCCGAAATTACCTGCCTTTAATTCTCTTCTTGACCTAGTTGGCATACTGTGGAAATGTTCTCATAGGTCACATGACTGCACCAAACACTTTTTACACTTTAAGATCTGCTTTCATCCACAATGCGCTCAGGAGGGGCTACGGTAAATATCCGCAAATTGATTGACAGGTTAAGAGCTCTTAATATGGGAATATACGAGCCACCTCTAATGAAGTCCATGGGACCTGCATCGACAAGAGCCCCAGACCGTAAGGGGCTTTTAAAAAATCCAGACTGTCCCAGTGGGTTGTGGCGAGGCGTATAGTCCGAAAATGAAAGGAGGTGGCACCATCCAGTAAGGGATATGTATATTTACCATTAACCATCTACCTTATAGTTGTCAATTTGTCAATGCCCCCAAAACTCTCATTGGAAGTATTTGAGAGCAGGGTTAATGTCAGCCACATGCTTTAAGCTAAGGCCTTCATTACAGCTCCTCGGGGGCGGGTACCCAACTTTCTTAGAGTCCTGAACTGTGAAAATGCCCAGAGGGCATATACATTGTGCCGAATACACGTCTGGTAAAGCCTAGTGACGGTCCTTATAGGAGATGTAAGGGCAGCCATATTGGTGACCATTCAGCTTGCGTGGAACCCAATAGAAGAAGACTTTTTGAACCGTCATGCAACTTTAACTTTGGTTTCAGCTAAAAGGAATTTTCCGTTTATAGGAAAAAGTTATAGAGTAAAGTAAAATATAAAATAAATAATTACTTTCTATGCGGTAAAAAAATTAAGATACACAAGGATGCCGTTCCAGGGTCACTTGACTTAAATTGCATAAAAGTTGCATGAGGGTGAGCAACACTGAGCCAAATAGAATGGAGGTGATAGAATTGATTTACGTGGGACAGACTATGAAGGATGAAACCCTCAGACGTCCCCCTCCCTCCCACTTAGTATTGATAGGGATGAAGACGCTCATCAGACTTGAGGGACCCTTGGCAGAAGAGCGCTGTGACAGATATCGCTCGCGGGCCTCGCTGCTGTCAGAGTCACAGATGCTTCAGATCACTCATTCTTCTGTTCATGGGGTATGGCAGCGAGTTTGAGACCTTATTTAAGTACCAACCCAGATGGCCCTTTTTTTTTTTTTTTTTAAACATCTTCTCTAGAGGCTAAATCCAAATAGACGCTCCAGTTCCACACCATTCTCATGCTCCCAGCTTGCTGTCAGTGAATGGAAACATGCCATCAGAGGCTGGCAACTGTTAGAGACCTAATCATTCTCACAGCTGGTGGTTTGTTCCAATTGAATCCAGTGATCCACAGCACAAGTCTTTCTCTTCTCCCGATTGTTACAATGTATCACTGGGAGTAAAAAGTATCAGTCCCAATTGAGGACTGTCCAGCTGTGAAAGGTATTATTAGGTCAGGGCACGTCGTTCAGCTTCTGGAGGTAGATGTGAATGTTTCCATTAGTTAACAGTAAGCAGAGATCTTAAAAAATTAATTGAATGAATTATATTTTTATACAGTTGTACTTCTAGTGTAAAACTGAAAAATATCTGATTAATAAGGCAGTAGTAGGTGGGAATTGGCAGGTTTGAGTCCGAATTTGTCTCCTTGCAGCCCCTCTATCCTCACGATCATAGCATTTTGGACCTGATCTAGAGCAGTGATGGCTAACCTCCGTGGTGAAACTACGACTCCCAGCATGCTCCATTTGTTTCTATGGAAGTGTGCATCTTGGGAGTTGTAGTTTTACCACAGTTGGAGTGTGGGAGGTTAGCCATCACAGATCTAGATTCGTGTGCATGAGCCCTTAGGCTGGCTATAAACATCAGATAACTGTCAGCAGAGAACTAGCTCTCCCGATCCCCCATACACATGCATGCTCGTCTCAGTGCGCAGGTGTGGTGAAAGGTAGAGGGGAGAAGGCAGCTGCCAGACACCAGTCACAAAGAATTAGTACTAAGGTGACATTTGCAGCTGGCATTATTAATCCGATTTTGAGTATTTTTCATCCCCTCACCCCTGTGGGCATTATTAATCCGATTTTGAGTATTTTTCATCCCCTCATACCTGTTGGCATTATTAATCCGATTTTGAGTATTTTTCATCCCCTCACACCTGTTGGCATTATTAAACCGATTTTGAGTATTTTTCATCCCCTCACACCTGTTGGCATTATTAATCCTATTTTGAGTATTTTTCATCCCCTCACACCTGTTGGCATTATTAATCCGATTTTGAGTATTTTTCACCCCCTCATCCCTGTTAGCATTATTAATCCGATTTTGAATATTTTTCATCCCTGTTGGCATTATTAATCAGATTTTGAGTATTTTTCATCCCCTCATCCCTGTGGGCATTATTAATCCGATTTTGAGTATTTTTTATCCCCTCACACCTGTTGGCATTATTAATCCGATTTTGAGTATTTTTCATCCCCTCATACCTGTTGGCATTATTAATCCGATTTTGAATATTTTTTATCCCCTCACCCCTGTTGGCATTATTAATCCGATTTTGAATATTTTTCATCCCCTCACACCTGTTGGCATTATTAATCCGATTTTGAGTATTTTTCACCCCCTCATCCCTGTTAGCATTATTAATCCGATTTTGAATATTTTTCATCCCTGTTGGCATTATTAATCCGATTTTGAGTATTTTTCATCCCCTCACACCTGTTGGCATTATTAATCTGATTTTGAATATTTTTTTACCCCTGTTGGCATTATTTATCCGATTTTGAGTATTTTTCATCCCCTCACACCTGTTGGCATTATTAATCCGATTTTGAATATTTTTTTACCCCTGTTGGCATTATTTATCCGATTTTTAATATTTTTCATCCCCTCACACCTGTTGGCATTATTAATCCAATTTTGAGTATTTTTTTACCCCTGTTGGCATTATTTATCCGATTTTGAATATTTTTCATCCCCTCACACCTGTTGGCATTATTAATCCAATTTTGAGTATTTTTCATCCCCTCATCCCTGATGGCTTTATTAATCCGATTTTAAATATTTTTCACCCCCTCATCCGTGATGGCATTATTAATCCGATTTTGAATATAATATTTTTTCATGGAGAAACCTCTTTAGCTCCGGGGCAGCCACATGGGTTGTGAACTGGCTTTTCTAGGAACAGACATGATTTTTATCACCATCCACATCAATGTTCACACACAGAACTGTTGCTGTGGCAGCCAAGCAGGATGTGAATGATGATTTGATTTTATGTCCCTAGGCTGAACTACAAAAGGTCAGGAAGTGTTGTCATATGGACATGGGAGAAGGGTTTCCCTGTTTTCCTGTACATAAGGGGCCGTTCTCTAACACCTCCAGACTCTTATACACAAGGAGGTTCAGTGCAGACATGTCGGCATTTGCTATTTACAAGGGAGCAGCTGTCAGATGAATGACGCCCGCTGCATGATGGCCCTGTCACAACAAGGAGATTCTTGAGACTGATGAAGGTCCCTGGCAGTGATCATCAGCAGCAGCAGCAGCAGCGTTTACCAGGAGGGCAGGAGATAATTACCAGAGATCACTTGTGGACTAGAGAGTCCTGCAGACAAGAGACTGTAATAAATACTAATTCCTATGAGGACAAGCAGACAGTTACATCAGGAAAACACATTAAGGGGACATTTGTGCCACAGATCCTCCATAACAGTGTGTTCTCCACAGATCCCTCATAACAGTGTCATCCACAGATCCCTCATAACAGTGTCATCCACAGATCCTCCATAACAGTGTCATCCACAGATCCCCCATAACAGTGTCATCCACAGATCCTCCATAACAGTGTCATCCACAGATCCTCCATAACAGTGTCATCCACAGATCCTCCATAACAGTGTCATCCACAGATCCTCCATAACAGTGTCATCCACAGATCCTTCATAACAGTGTCATCCACAGATCCCCCATAACAGTGTTATCCACAGATCCTCCATAACAGTGTCATCCACAGATCCTCCATAACAGTGTCATCCACAGATCCCCCATAACAGTGTGTCCTCCACAGATCCCCCATAACAGTGTGTCCTCCACAGATCCCCCATAACAGTGTCATCTACAGATCCTCCATAACAGTGTCATCCACAGATCCACCATAAGTGTCATCCACAGATCCCCATAACAGTGTGTTCTCCACAGATCCCACATAACAGTGTGTCATCCACAAATCCCCCATAACAGTGTGTCCTCCACAGACCCCCATAACAGTGTGTCCTCCACAGATCCCTCATAACATTGTCATCCACAGATCCCTCATAACTGTGTCATCCACAGATCCCTCATAACAGTGCCATCCACAGATCCCTCATAACAGTGTCATCCACAGATCCCTCATTACAGTGCCATCCACAGATCCCTCATAACAGTGTGTCATCAACAGATCCCTCATAACAGTGTCATCCACAGATCCTCCATAACAGTGTGTCCTCCACAGATCACCCATAACAGTGTCATCCACAAATGCCCCCATCACAGTGCCATCCTGAGATCCCCATAACAGTGCCATCCTGAGATCCCCATAACAGTGTCATCCACAGATCCCCCATAACAGTGTCATCCACAGATCCCCCATAACAGTGTCATCCACAGACCCCCATAACAGTGTGTCCTCCACAGATCCCTCATAACATTGTCATCCACAGATCCCTCATAACAGTGCCATCCACAGATCCCTCATAACAGTGCCATCCACATATCCCTCATAACAGTGTCATCCACAGATCCCTCATAACTGTGTCATCCACAGATCCCTTATAACAGTGCCATCCACAGATCCCTCATAACAGTGTCATCCACAGATCCCTCATAACTGTGTCATCCACAGATCCCTCATAACAGGTGTCATCCACAGATCCCTCATAACAGTGTCATCCACAGATCCCTCATAACAGTGTCATCCACAGATCCCTCATAACAGTGTCATCCACAGATCCCTCATTACAGTGCCATCCACAGATCCCTCATAACAGTGTGTCATCAACAGATCCCTCATAACAGTGTCATTCACAGATCCTCCATAACAGTGTCATCCACAGATCCTCCATAACAGTGTGTCCTCCACAGATCACCCATAACAGTGTCATCCACAGATGCCCCCATCACAGTGCCATCCTGAGATCCCCATAACAGTGCCATCCACAGATCCCCATAACAGTGTCATCCACAGATCCCCCATAACAGTGTCATCCACAGATCCCCCATAACAGTGTCATCCACAGATCCCCCATAACAGTGTCATCCACAGATCCCCCATAACAGTGTGTCATCCACAGATCCCTCATAACAGTGTCATCCACAGATCCCTCATAACAGTGTCATCCAC
Organism: Bufo gargarizans; assembly: GCF_014858855.1. Lineage (NCBI taxonomy): Eukaryota > Metazoa > Chordata > Amphibia > Anura > Bufonidae > Bufo > Bufo gargarizans. The sequence goes on along the minus strand of NC_058083.1, from coordinate 46,349,261 downwards.
AGATCCCCCATCACAGTGCCATCCAGAGATCCCCTCCTTAACAGTGTCATCCACAGATCTCCCAAAATAGTGTCATCCACAGATCCCCCATAACAGTGTGTTATTCTATTACTAGTGACTTCTTATGAGGTAGAGGGGCCTTTAGGGCCCCTAAGGCCCCAGGCCCAGACTGCTTCCTCTGCACATCCTATAGCTACACCACTGGTCAGCCGTTCTGTCTACAGAATAGAGAAGAAGTGGAGACAGGTCCCTTTAACAAGACAAATGTTATTACAAAGGAATTATAATAGACATATTACAATTCACAAATCTCGCAATCCAGCCTGGTGCCCCATGTGGCAGATTACCAGCCTCCACTGTGTCGCCCTGCAGCACCCCCCTCGCCTGCTCTAATCCTTCACCACCAGTTTAGGCAGCCGTTACAGATCTTGATGATTTCTCATTCCCTGGGGTTATATCCCAGTCAGATCCTCTGGTGGGGAGGAGTATCCTGTCCAAACCGCAGCTCCAGTGCTTTTCTGGGTGTTTACACTGAATTATTAGAGATTACTGAGCGTGCTGCACCCGCTGCATCCACACTGTGTGAGTACAGCGCAATACATGACAGTAACCTGGCAATCAGGGTAATACAAGTGCAGGCATGAAAGCATGGAGACTCCAGGAATATTGTGGGATGAATTTAGTATATGCTAGCATGCATACTCCAGAGGTGCACTCACTATTCTGCTGATGCAGTCACTGTGTACATACATTACATTACTTATCCTGTACTGATCCTGAGTTACATCCTGTATTATACTCCAGAGCTGCACTCACTATTCTGCTGGTGGAGTCACTGTGTACATACATTGCATTACTTATCCTGTACTGATCCTGAATTACATCCTGTATTATACTCCAGAGCTGCATTCACTATTCCGCTGGTGCAGTCACTGTGTACATACATTACATTACTTATCCTGTACTGATCCTGATTACATCCTGTATTATACTCCAGAGCTGCACTCACTATTCTGCTGGTACAGTCACTGTGTACATACATTACAGTACTTATCCTGTACTGATCCTGAGTTACATCCTGTATTATACTGCAGAGCTGCACTCACTATTCTGCTGGTGCAGTCACTGTGTACATACATTACTTATCCTGTACTGATCCTGAGTTACATCCTGTATTATACTCCAGAGCTGCACTCACTATTCTGCTGGTGCAGTCACTGTGTACATTACTTATCCTGTACTGATCCTGAGTAACATCCTGTATTATACTCCAGAGCTGCACTCACTATTCTGCTGGTGCAGTCACTGTGTACATACATTACATGACTTATCCTGTACTGATCCTGAGTTACATCCAGAGCTGCACTCACTATTCTGCTGGTGCAGTCACTGTGTACATACATTACTTATCCTGTACTGATCCTGAGTTACATCCTGTATTATACTCCAGAGCTGCACTCACTATTCTGCTGGTACAGTCACTGTGTACATACATTACATTACTTATCCTGTACTGATCCTGAGTTACATCCTGTATTATACTCCAGAGCTGCACTCAGTATTCTGCTGGTGCAGTCACTGTGTACATACATACATTACTTATCCTGTACTGATCCTGAGTTACATCCTGTATTATACTCCAGAGCTGCACTCGCTATTCTGCTGGTGCAGTCACTGTGTACATACATTACTTATCCTGTACTGATCCTGAGTTACATCCTGTATTATACTCCAGAGCTGCACTCACTATTCTGCTGGTGCAGTCACTGTGTACATACATTACATTACTTATCCTGTACTGATCCTGAGTTACATCCTGTATTATACTCCAGAGCTGCACTCACTATTCTGCTGGTGCAGTCACTGTGTACATACATTACATTACTTATCCTGTACTAATCCTGAGTTACATCCTGTATTATACTCCAGAGCTGCACTCACTATTCTGCTGGTGCAGTCACTGTGTACATACATTACATTACTTATCCTGTACTGATCCTGAGTTACATCCTGTATTATACTCCAGAGCTGCACTCACTGTCATTGCAACTCTGGACCATAATACAGGCTGTATCTCAGGATAAGTTTAAGACTCGATCTATGTAATCGATCCTTATATACACCTCTACATAAGACAATGACAACTTCAGCCCAGCTACATCTGTGAATGCTCCTGGGATGTTCTTTTTGCTTTGTTGTGCCTCACATTTTTTTAGAAACCTTTTTATCGTCAGTGCACTCGCCTGTGTCCTAATCCGCCCATCCTGCCGAGAGGCCAGTTTGTAGGGCTGTAATGGCCAGGATAGTGTTAATTCAATCCTGTCCTGAAAAGAAAGGGGAAGAAATTTCAATGGGTAGTTGCCTAATGGAGTGGAAAGTAGCAGAGCTGTCTGTGCGCAGTGCTGAGAAAGGCCTGGCACAGTACTGCCATGTATTGAACCCTTGGGTCTTCTCTTTGTAATATAATGTAAACCGAGGTCTCAGCTGAAATCCCTGACTACAGAGCAGACCACAAAAGGAAGAATTGTTCGCTGCGGTTTTAAGCCCGCTTACACCATCACAGCCCTACCAAGATGCAGAAAACAGGCCTCAAATGACCCTACACTAATAAAAATGCCCACAGCGGGCACAGGACATAACCTGGCAGCAGGGAATCCTGCAGAAAACATCAGCCCTACTCCAAAGTATGAAACAGATGTAGCAGAGCTGAATGGGTCACATAACATTTTGGGGCTGGAACAAGTGTACTGTGGACCTGACTTTTTGAGAATAGGCAGATTTCCCTCCGGTACCCTCTGCATTCACAGGTCTACAATCTGCAGGACTGAATACAACAAAGGTTGAAGCTTTTTTCCATGAGTCATCTAAGTTCAGCCAGAAATTTCGTTCCTGACTTTGCGTTGACTGACAGTAGATAATCTGGCCCGAGCAGGGACCAGATGGTGTGTGGTCCTCATCAGTATTCACGCTGTTCACACACAGAATAATCAAGAATGACTGCATAGGGTCTAACTCTGGTATATCTGATGACAGCCAGGCTGGAGAACGTGTCCCAAGTGGGCTGAAGGACCATTTATATGATCACCGATGAGACCAGAGGCAAGGAGGCCCTAAAGTAATCATTAAATTATGTCTCACTTATTGTACTGGTTAACCTTACCTCATCCCAAACCATCCAGGATAGGAGAGCTTGGTGCATGTTTGCCCCCTTCTTTTTTCCATGATGCTTGGATTAATGTCCAAAGTTGAACAGACCCATGCACAAGTTCTCACCACCCATTAAAATATGGGAAGAAGTCACCCAGGGCTGGGTTCCCTCACCCAGGACACCATGGGCATCCTACACTTTTGAATAAGACCTTTTATTCCCACCCAACCAAAAGGGACAACCACCAACCATTTGCATTCAAGTTTGTTTGTCATTTACATGGACACGAGACACTCCACTCTAAATGCCTAGACAATGGCAACTTTCCACACACTTTCTGGAAACTTTCGGTTACACAAATGTCGAAGGTTTTCATTTTAACCAATTTTGTTTCTTATAGTCAACTTTACATTAAAATTGTAGATCTTGTAATTGAGGAGCATCCCACCCTCATGCAGAAGATACACTATATCACGAGAACCGCGTGGTGGTCACATTACCCTGGAGGACATTCTTCCAGGCTTAAAAGTAGGACAACAACAGTTGTTAATTAACCACTAAAATACCCTCCCCAGAAACAGCAGTGACCAGTGAACCAAGATCTCCTTAGGTGGATGGAAGTGGAAACTTCATACAGACCGATATCACCCTGAATGTTACATTGTCTGCTTGAGCTTCGAATCAAAGGGGAGTAATGGGGACACCATCATTGTAATTACTAGAGGTGGTACCAGATCGCAGACTCACACTGATGCCATCTTCTAGCACAACAGAGGTCCTCAATCTACACTGAACAAAAATATGAACGCAACACTTTCGGTTTTGCTCCCATTTTGCATGAGCTGTTAGAAGTTAACATGGTAGCTCATGATCTGGGTCAACCACTAGTCATTACAGTGGTGAGTGTCATGGCTTTCATTTCATAAAATGTCCTTTGGTTGACAGATTGGAAATTTTATATTGTTGACTGGAGCTCCATCAAGGTTCATAGATGTAATGAATGAGAATGGATTGGTCATGTTGGATGTTTTTGGTCAACCTTCTGGAGCCGTGTGACTCCCTATGTTCTCCTTCAGCCAAGGCAAAGTTTTGTGTCGGTGGCAAGTGATTGGGCCAGTGTATTTCCATGGGCATTCCCTACTCCTGTGATGTACACAAAATGTGGCTTCAGACCTTAAACATACACTGAACAAAAATATAAACGCAACACTTTCGGTTTTGCTCCTATTTTGCATGAGCTGAACTCAAAGATCTATAACATTTTCTACATACACAAATGACCCATTACTCTCAAATATTGTTCACAAATCTGTCTAAATCTGTGTTAGTGAGCACTTCTCCTTTGCCGAGATAATCCATCCCACCTCACAGGTGTGGCATATCAAGGTGCTGATTAGACAACATGAATATTGCACAGGTGTGCCTTAGACTGCCCACTATAAAAGACCACTCTGAAATGTGCAGTTTGATCACACAGCACAATGCCACAGATGTCGCAACGTTTGAGGGAGCGTGCAATTGGCATGCTGACTGCAGGAAGGTCTACCGGAGCTGTTGCCCGTGCAATGAATGTTCATTTCTCTACCATAAGCCGTCTCAAAAGGCGTTTCAGAGAATTTGGCAGTATATCCAACCGGCCTCACAACTGCAGACCACGTGTAACCACACCAGCCCAGGACCTCCACATCCAGCATGATCGTCTGAGACCAGCCACCCGAGCAGCTGCAGCAACAATTGGTTTGCATAACCAAAGAATGTCTGCACAAACTGTCAGAAACTGTCTCAGGGAAGCTCATCTGCATGCTCGTCGTCCTCATCGGGGTCTGCACCTGACTGCAGTTGGTCATCGTAACCGACTTGAGTGGGCAAATGCTCACATTCGATGGCGTCTGGCAAGTTGGAGAGGCGTTCTGTTCACGGATGAGTCCCGGTTTTCACTGTTTAGGGCAGATGGCAGACAGCATGTGTGGCGTCGGGTGGGTGAGCGGTTTGCTGACGTCAACGTTGTGGAACGAGTGGCCCATGGTGGCGGTGGGGTTATGGTATGGGCAGGCGTATGTTATGGACAACAAACACAGGTGAATTGTATTGATGGCATTTTGAATGCACAGAGATACCGTGACGAGATCCTGAGGCCCATTGTTGTGCCGTTCATCCACGACCATCACCTCATGTTGCAGCATGATAATGCACGGCCCCATATTGCAAGGATCTGTACACAGTTCCTGGAAGCTGAAAACATCCCAGTTCTTGCATGGCCAGCATACTCACTGGACATGTCACCCATTGAGCATATTTGGGATGCTCTGGATCGCCGTATACGACAGCGTGTTCCAGGTCCTGCCAATATTCTGCAACTTCGCACAGCTATTGAAGAGGAGTGGACCAACATTCCACAGGCCACAATCAACAACCTGATCAGCTCTATGCGACGTTGATGCCACACCTTTGCAATATTCATTCTGTCTAATCAGCACCTTGATATGCCACACCTGTGAGGTGGGATGGATTATCTCGGCAAAGGAGAAGTGCTCACTAACACAGATTTCTGAACAATATTTGAGAGTAATGGGTCTTTTGTGTATGTAGAAAATGTTTTAGATCTTTGAGTTCAGCTCATGCAAAATAGGAGCAAAACCGAAAGTGTTGCGTTTATATTTTTGTTCAGTGTATGTTTTAGGTCTAAAGCCACATTTTGTGTACATCACAGAAGTAGGGAATGCCCATGGAAATACACTGGCCCAATCACTTGCCACCGACACAAAACTTTGCCTTGGCTGAAGGAGAACATAGGGAGTCACACGGCTCCAGAAGGTTGACCAAAAACATCCAACATGACCAATCCATTCTCATTCATTACATCTATGAACCTTGATGGAGCTTCAGTAAACAATATAAAATTTCCAAGCTGTCAACCAAAGAACATTTTATGAAATGTAAGCCATGACACTCACCACTGTAATTACTAATGGTGGACCCAGATCATGAGCCACCATGTTAACCTCTAACATAGAGGACCTCATATTTCTGAAGGTCTTGAGCCATGTTTATTATTGATAAAGATAAGACAAGGTCTACTAAATATATATTTAACACTTCAGCCATTGTAGTGGCTCAATAGTACATCTTCAGCTGACATGAGCCACATGGGTGCTCCATCTACCTGGCTAAAACGATGGCATGGCTGCCTGGGTTGTGCTGTAGTTTTCCTCATAATTTCCCATTTTGATCCAGCTGTCATTTCTGTATCAGCCGTGGCCTGATCCCTGACTGATTTCTGCCTGTTAGTAAACTGCATCTGTCCTGACCATTTCTCTGACCCAACCCACAATCTGCAACCTGACCTTCAGTTGGGGACTATCCTGAGGACCACAACCTGGGTAGTCAACTGACGAACTCTACAACTCCTTGGGGGGGGGGGGGGGGGGGGCTAAGTGTGAAGAACGATAAAACACCTTAGACCCTGCAAGTCCAGCCACACCAACCTAATAAAATAAAAATAAAATAAAAATAAAATAAAAATAAAAAAACTTTCCCTTCACTGGGTTTCAAGCCTCTTCCATCTACTCGCAAAATTCTACAACCTTCTAAACATTTTTTTGAACCTTCAATGTCGGTAGGGTACGACTTGTTGCACATTGATTGCATTTCATGGTGTAAACGTTCCTTCACCTCAGATATGAAAAGTAGGGAACCATAGAAACAGCATTAAACCCTCAGACTGTGTGCGCCTCGACAGAAGAGACAGTCATTAATGGCTTATCTCAATGCTACAGAACTTAATGGATGGTGGGGGTGGTAGTGGTGGCTCCATTAACCCTATTCAATAGAAATCCAGATTAAAGGGCAGTAATGAGTCTGGGTGTGATAAAAAAAAAAACAATATGTCCGAGTAACTCACCATATGTTCAAGAAGTTATTGACTAGAGATGCTTGAGAACTGCTTGTGGATTCTTCGACAGAACGCATGGACCGTCGGCGAAGGGTGGAAGAAAGGAACGTCTGG